>NW_028157270.1:0-100793 GCF_964263955.1 Coregonus lavaretus
GCAAATCTGTCAGTGAAAAAACAGTACACAGACAAAACAGGCCTTTTGCAATATTTCAAATACAATCGAGGGAAAAAACAGGTTGGAAAGCAATGCCTCCTGCTGAAAAGAGAAGACTCTATGCTGTAGCTACCAAAAATATTTGATAAACAGTTCATTCAGCCTCATTTACTGCCTTTAAAAAAAACATAAGCTGATATGGCTGACTTGCTTAAACAGATGTGGTTTCTAATGACAATTGAGATGTACAAACTATGGCATGAGGCAGGGTTGCCCAACCCTGTTCCTGGAGAGCTCCAACCCCAGGTGTTACTGACCTGATTAATCTTATCAACCTGCTAATTATTAGAATTAGGTGCGCTAGATTAGGGTTGGAGTGAAAACCTACAGGATGGTAACTCTCCATGAACAGGGTTGGGCAGTCCTGGCATAAGGGGACGACAAGCGGATAAGAGGCAATCCGTAATTTCGATTAAGACATTAATGAGCGAGCTAGGATGGACCTAGTCAATATAACTATTTGTTTAGCACTTTTGAAATGTACAGCGACAGAATTCAGAACATGGGCCGTTCTTACAGCGTTCTCCCTGTACACCAAGTCAGAACCCTAGGATAAATAACAGGGGCATATAAGCAGACAATGAAAGCTCTTACAATATTTGATGACATTTCTCTAAAACAGGTTATAGGCTACATGTGCACCACCAAGTCAGAACAGTAGGTGAAATTTACGAGGGGAAAATAGACCAAATTATTAGGGTAAAGCATATGGGCTACTAACAGCTTACTGCACAACATACACTTAGTATTACTTTCTTAGCTACAGTATACATATCGCCCTGGCATATTACATCATTTATGAAGCAACATACAAGACATTTTTGGACTCACCTTGCTGTGTTGTGCTCACTTGAACAGGAAGGTGGCGCCGCGGTCCTTCATGGGCAAATTTTGTCATCAAAGTCTGGCATTCTCTGGATTTATGGTGCTTTCAAGACAACTGGGAACTCGGAAAAAAACAAGGTCGAATCATGATGACGTCAGTGATCTTCAGGTCGTAGCTCTGGAAAGAGGCCCGAGTTCCGGATTTTATGATTTTTCGAGTTGGACGACCGTTCAAAACGTATTTTCCCAGTCGGAGCTCGTTTTTTCCCGACTTCCCAGTTGTCTTGAACTCACTGAAGTCAAGTTTTCGCAGTTCCGAGTTAACAGTTGTTTTGAGCGCGGCACAAATCATGCTTCGTTGACAGCATGGCCAATGTTGAATGTTTATCATTTTACATCTGGAAAAGAGACCCTTAATCCCAGATTTGGGACCACACAGCCACACCACTGAATAACAGGCTAGTGATTGCTTTGCAATGCTTGCAGTTAGCCACTGTCACTGATTCCTTCCAAACCACTCATTGTTGAATTTGCGATTTCCAACTTATTGTGTAATGTTTATGTCCAACGGCCAATGAGCACCGATACGTTTTATCTATAATTTATCTTCATTATTTCTGACAAGGATTAAAAAGGATTTGCCAGTAGATTGTTGACTTGATTCATGACTGCTAGCTAAGATTTGATGAAAGTATGATGTTGACATGATCAGTCCAATCAAAGCTACTGTAGATATAACTTGATTTGACGTCATTTTATCTGTGGCCAATGACCTTGAGCCTTCTTGGATGGGCACTACTAATGTAACTCTATGGCAGCACCCAAGGGGCTTGAATTTCCGAGCTCTACCCTTAGACTTAGCGGTGATGTACTGTCCGCACAAGTGACAGAACACTCAGCTAATCATGGCGCAACTAGAGAACATTACCAACACCTACGCTCCTTATTTTCCGCTGGCTGCCCCACCACCACAGAAAGCACTGAGCTAGGCTGAAACACCTGCATTTTGGAGCTGCCTTACTCAAGAAAGCAAAATAGAGACCATGTTTGTATGTGTATTTATTAACTCAATGATTATTATAATTTTTTTTACATTGTTTGCAAACTGATATGTGACACGTATTAATGCCAAAATAACATGCAAAACAGGCCAGCCCCTCCCCCCAATAATTGTTGGATTTTTATTTGTAGCAAAAAATGTGGGGCTCAAAACAAGTGGGACTCTGCCCCACCTACCCTGAATGACGGCTCTGCCCCACCTGCCCTGAATGATGGCTCTGCCCCACCTGCCCTGAATGACGGCTCTGCCCCACCTACCCTGAATGACGGCTCTGCCCCACCTACCCTGAATGATGGCGCTGCCCCACCTGCCCTGAATGACGGCTCTGCCCCACCTGCCCTGAATGACGGCTCTGCCCCACCTGCCCTGAATGACGGCTCTGCCCCACCTGCCCTGAATGACGGCTCTGCCCCACCTGCCCTGAATGACGGCTCTGCCCCACCTGCCCTGAATGACGGCTCTGCCCCACCTGCCCTGAATGACGGCTCTGCCCCACCTGCCCTGAATGACGGCTCTGCCCCACCTGCCCTGAATGACGGCTCTGCCCCACCTACCCTGAATGATGGCGCTGCCCCACTTGCCCTGAATGACGGCTCTGCCCCACCTGCCCTGAATGATGGCGCTGCCCCACCTGCCCTGAATGAAGGCTCTGCCCCACCTACCCTGAATGATGGCGCTGCCCCACTTGCCCTGAATGACGGCTCTGCCCCACCTGCCCTGAATGATGGCGCTTCCCCACCTGCCCTGAATGACGGCTCTGCCCCACCTACCCTGAATGATGGCGCTGCCCCACTTGCCCTGAATGACGGCTCTGCCCCACTTGCCCTGAATGACGGCTCTGCCCCACCTGCCCTGAATGACGGCTCTGCCCCACCTGCCCTGAATGACGGCTCTGCCCCACCTGCCCTGAATGACGGGTCGCCACTGTAGCCTACAATATGTCAACACAAACCTAGGCCGCGGTTAAGGATGGATTCAAGACATGGTTGTTTTTATTGATCTCAGTTTGTCAGCGTCAAAGTAGCCTGTCATTTCTGTCATTTGTGTGGTATTAAAAAAGATTCTGCCAAAGTCTCCAGTCATCTAAATTGACATAGAATTGCATGAAATGCGTTTTTAAAAGGCCAACATTTTCCCGGACCCTAGGCTACTAAAATGTTTCCCCATGTGTGCAACTTCTGTAAGTGCCTATACTCTACTACTTTATGCAACTACGCAAATGCGATGATATGCATGCAATGCTTTATTATAAAGGTGATTCAGAACTCCCCAGGTTTTTTTTTACCGCGGCTACTGCTAATTGGACAGTAATATCAAGCGCTGATAAGGCTCCGGCCTCTGTGTATTTCAATGCAATAATGTTTAAGCTTGATGACCGCCAAACAAACAAATCAATGCCTCATGGCATTATAACCAGCCTTTACAGCGGCTACCGCTAATTGGAACAATGAAATGCGTGGGCCTAATGTGAAATGGAGGAGAGCAGTATGCTTCACAGGCCCCGTGGTTCTTTTGAACCTGCTTAGTTAGACTGTTTAGAGGTCCAAAGTGAATACATTTCCAAAGTAATAGACTTGCCATCCGCCATACCTTCTGACGTGAAGCTTTAATTGGTGGGTAGCCTAGGCTACTTTGGAGGGCTGGGCCAGACAAGGAAATACAGCATTTTCTTCTATCCATTTCTTCTACAGAACCTTACTGGTGTGACATGCCCCGAACTGAGTAAAATGGAGGACATTATCAATGGTGTAAAAAGGAAGACATTATCAATGGTGTAAAATGGAGGACATTATCAATGGTGTAAAATGGAGGACATTATCAATGACCTAAACTCAGAAGTAAGTCACAACCCATCTTACACATTGGCTTACATGCCCGTTGCTAAACAAGCGTAAAAAACATTATACTCTGTAAAAGTATAGATGATTCATAACTCTTCAGGCGTAATCTAAACTGAGCAGGGGCGGTGTGTTCAATAGGGCGATATGGGCGACGCACTGCCAAACGGGAAAAGGAAGGGATTTTTTTTCTAATCAATTATATCACGGCAACAGTAGTTATCAGTGTTGTAATGTCCAATCAGGCTAAAGTCGTGCTTCAAATGGCTCCCCCCCCTTTTGGGGCGATTTCAGTCAGGTTGAAAATCGCCCAGAAGTCTGTCATAGACTCCCATGTAAAATCTATTTTTTTCAAATTTCAGAGCTTTCAATACAATCTCTATGGGTGTCTGAGGGCTTGCACTTACGCGCTTTCGTCATACGTAACGTAACCATGAACGTAACTAAGAAAAGAGCGGATTGTGTCTTTGAAAGAAGTTCCTTTTTGTCGGCGAACAAATGAAGATAAATTGGCAACGAAACAATTAGGACCTCCCAGACCAAATTTAATAATTCAACAGGTTTCTACTAAAGGCGGAAAGTCCTACACCCGAGGATTTTCCAAAAATTGGTACGAACGAAAAAATAAAGTTTGCCACTCAACTGGATGAGGGATACAGGCTAGCTGTCCGCCGCCACAACGATGAGGTTAGTGTTGATAATCACAAGTTTACTGGAGAACTGAGACCAAGTAGAGACTTTGGACAGGGTGGATATGGTATAATAAAGGCAGTTTATTCAGAGGTAAAGATATCTGGAATCGCGTGCACGGACCCGTTCGTCAAACTCTTAGGGAGCTATACATTAAGCCCCATTACTTACCATATCAGATAAGAGAAATTGCTGTAGCTACATATATTTTACATCCTGGCCCTACATAGTTCACTATTTGCATCACTTACCAAAATATTACATGTGGTCATATATGCTTGGAAAGTGGAGATGCCATAGAACGTCAAAAAAGTAAACATTGCTGGAGACACATTGCCGTTTTGGAGAAGACATCGCGTTTGCTAGCGAAGAGATTTGTTGTGGCAAATGAACTTGGGCTGGGAATTGCCAGGAACCTCACGATAAGATATATGCATTGCGAGTCTCATGATTCTATACGTATTGCGATTCGATACTGTGATTTTATTGCGCACCATATGTCTGTTGCAGAGGGATCAGAAAGCCATGAGAACGAGTTTTGATCAGTCATGGAAATAAAAGTGCTGAAAACAAATTGGCTCCCAATGTGAAAAGATTGAGAACAAGCTATGAAGGAACAATAATGGTGTTTTGGTGCAGGTACAGCCAACTAGCGCTAAAATATTGCGATATTGTCAATACAGTATATCGTAAAGTATCACTATGTAACTCGATTTCTTTCACCCCAATCCCTCAAATTAACGGTAAATAACTGAATTGTTTGCCCCACATTTAGCTAAGATGATTAGCTAGCCAGCTAAAATGTTTTATTTAGTTAGCAGTCGCATCTACAATAGTTTACTGTCAATAACATGTCTCCAAAAATGACGTGGTGTCTCCAATTGTGTTGACATTTTACAATTGCGATGCGCATCCATGAGTATCCACTTTCTGTAGCTCAGCTGGTAGAGCACGGCGCTTGTAACGCCAAGGTAGTGGGTTCGATCCCCGGGACCACCCATACACAAAAATGTATGCACGCATGACTGTATGTCGCTTTGGATAAAAGCGTCTGCTAAATGGCATATTATTATTATTATTATTATTATTATCTGAAGAGAGCCCCGAAACATTGTGTGCAGACATTTTATGCAATAAATGAAGTAGGTTGAATCTAGTAGTTCTGATCTTCTGATTGGTCCTGATGAGTTGGGCGAGGTCCCCTCCAGGCTACTGTCACTGTTGCATTGGCTCTGAGTCGGGTTCTCTGTCTTCAAATGTTCAGCCTAAGAGAGGGGATTTTTGTGTGTGTGTGTGTGTGTGTGTGTTTAACAGTGATGATGTGTGTGTGTGTGTGTGTGTGTGTGTGTGTGTGTGTTTAACAGTGATGATGTGTGTGTGTGTGTGTTTGTGTGTGTGTGTGTGTGTGTCCTCAGAGCAAGAACTCGTGAGTTGGAAGAACTGAGAGGCCTATGGCGTGGGTGTTGTCCTTGGCCACCTGCTGACAAGGCTGACAAGATAGGACCCTTTTGTCCATTGTTATTGGATAGGAACAGAACTTATAACCAGCTCCTGACCTAAATAGATCTTAGCACAACATTTTACTCAACATATCATATTCCATATTCACTATAACAAATATATTTACTACGACATTAGCAAGAACCGCCACATCCTCAGCCGGCTAATCCAGTGTGTGAAGTTTTGCGGAGTGTTTGAGTTAGCTTTGCGAGGCAAAGATGAAACTGAGGGCTCCACCAACCCTGGTAAGCCAACACTTTTGAGATCAGTCAATAAATGCTTCTGGTATTGACTTATATGCTGCCCCTGTCTTCATGTTGTTGCTGGACATATCTTTTTTAAAATGTGTGTAGGTCACCTAAATCATCAGAAAAATTGCCCCCCCTGAGAATTTTTTCAGGAGGCGCCACTGAAACTGAGCATCAGATTTATTTTCCCAGGACTTTGCTTCATTAACAGATCTTGGTATTGACAGCGGGCGTGAGTGTATCCTTGACCGTGGGACACACAATCTCCCTCTGTCACGGCTCTGGGATTAGAGGGATAACTCTCATCACTCATATTGACTCAATGTACCTGCACTGACTCTCTCTCTCGCGCCCTCCACACACACAGCTACAGAAACACACTGACTCTCTCTCTCGCGCCCTCCACACACACAGCTACAGAAACACACTCACTCTCACTCTCTCACTCTCTCACACCAGTAATTAGAGTGTGTTCATGACATAGCCACTGGCCAGGCCTTGCTCTCCCATATTCCTTTGCCCATTAACAGAGCCCTGAAATCAGAGTTATCAAGTCAAAAAGGGGCTTACCCCTCTCCTCTGCTCTATCCCTGGGCTGGGCTGTTACCCTTCTCCTCCACCCTATACTTGGGCTGTTAGGAAACAAGTGCATGATTAGGGAAAGGAGACACTGTGACTCAAATGGCACCCTATTCCATATATAGTGCACTACTTTTGACCAGAACCGTATGTGTGCCATTTGGGATGCAAACTGAAGTAGAGGGGAGATTCAGCAACATTTGGAGGACAATGGAATTAAATAAAAAAGCTTATTTATTGCTAAAAGTAGAACCAACGCATTTCGGCTTTGGGATGCAGCCAGGGCTTGAGGATTTAGCATTAGTCACGTCAGCTCACCAACTCTCAGGTACTTCTCAGGATGCCCACGTCTGTAATTTCTTTACTGATAGAAGGTGAACCACAACCACCTATACTAGGATGAATAGGAGGAGTTTAACAGTGCAGACGCACATCACACTGTCTGACGTAGCCTATTGGACAATGACTGAAATGTACATAGGTTTTCTGGACTACTCCATTCGTTTGACAAGCATTTTATTGAAGGTGTAATGTAAATGCACCTTGGGACTATGAGTGAGTGAGCAGTAGCCCACAGTATTCTATTGGCTCCTAGCAGTAACCCACAGTGTTCTATTGGCTCCTAGCAGTAACCCACAGTGTTCTATTGGCTCCTAGCAGTAGCCCACAGTGTTCTATTGGCTCCTAGCAGTAACCCACAGTGTTCTATTGGCTCCTAGCAGTGTTCTATTGGCTCCTAGCAGTAACCCACAGTGTTCTATTGGCTCCTAGCAGTGTTCTATTGGCTCCTAGCAGTGTTCTATTGGCTCCTAGCAGTGTTCTACTGGCTCCTAGCAGTAGCCCACACTGTTCTATTGGCTCCTAGCAGTGTTCTATTGGCTCTTAGCAGTAACCCACAGTCTTTTATTGGCTCGTAGCAGTGTTCTATTGGCTCCTATCAGTAACCCACAGTGTTCTATTGGCTCCTAGCAGTGTTCTATTGGCTCCTAGCAGTAGCCCAAATTATTCTATTGGCTCCTAGTAGTGTTCTGTTGGCTCCTAGCAGTGTTCTATTGGCTCCTAGCATGAAACCCACAGTGTTCTATTGGCTCCTATCAGTAACCCACAGTGTTTTATTGGCTCCTACCAGTGTTCTATTTATGCAATAAGGCCTGAGGGGGTATGGTATATGGCCAATATACCACAGCTAAGGGCTGTTCTTAAGCACGACGCAACGCAAAGTGCCTGGATACAGCCCTTAGCCGTGGTACATTGGCCATATACCACATACCGCCGAGGTGCCTTATTGCTATTATAAACTGGTTACCAATGTAATTAGAGCAGTACAAATATTTTTTTGGTCATACCCGTGGTATATGGTCTGATATACCACGGTTGTCAGCCAATCAGCATTCAGGGCTCGAACCACCCAGTTTAGAATTAAGTGATAATGCCCGAGAAGTCGGTGTTGAGGATATTCTACAATGGGTTGGTCAAAACAAGCATTGTGATTGGTTGAGACGCATTCTAAGCCATACATAAAAATACAAAAATAACTGTTTAGCACAGGTAAGCCTATGATGTAAAAATGGGAATCTTGTTTTCTGTTCCATCTGAGAAATCCCTGCTCATCCACTGTCCCTTCAGCCCAGCCAGCCAATTCATTAACTTGAGCTCCACTGTAAAAGGCATCTATACATTATTTTCCAATTTTTATGGATATAAACAAAGAAATATCAATAGAAAAACAGGTCGAACTAAATGGAATGCAGCCACTTTGCTGTTATTCCAGCTGCAAGGTTTGACGTGACTGTGTTAGCCGTAGTTGGCTAAATAGCAAGTAAGGGATAAGAGCGTTGCCAGCCAGCATGGCAATGGAACATTTAGAACGAACGACTGGGTCGCGTCCATAGATATAGAATAAAAATGATTCACGTCTGGGTCGCGTCTCAAGCAACCTAACCGAGAGAATGAACGGACATCTTTTCTCAGCCAGTCGAAATCATGAATCAGCATAATTTTGATGTACAGTGAGGGAAAAAAGTATTTGATCCCCTGCTGATTTTGTATATTTGCCCACTGACAAAGAAATGATCAGTCTATAATTTTAATGGTAGGTTTATTTGAACAGTGAGAGACAGAATAACAACAAAAAAATCCAGAAAACGCATGTCAAAAATGTTATAAATTGATTTGCATTTTAACGAGGGAAATAAGAATTTGACCCCCTCTCAATCAGAAAGATTTCTGGCTCCCAGGTGTCTTTTATACAGGTAACGAGCTGAGATTAGGAGCAAACTCTTAAAGGGAGTGCTCCTAATCTCAGTTTGTTACCTGTATAAAAGACACCTGTCCACAGAAACAATCAATCAATCAGATTCCAAACTCTCCACCATGGCCAAGACCAAAGAGCTCTCCAAGGATGTCAGGGACAAGACTGTAGACCTACACAAGGCTGGAATGGGCTACAAGACCATCGCCAAGCAGCTTGGTGAGCAGGTGACAACAGTTGGTGCGATTATTCGCAAATGGAAGAAACACAAAATAACTGTCAATCTCCCTCGGCCTGGGGCTCCATGCAAGATCTCACCTTGTGGAGTTGCAATGATCATGAGAACGGTGAGGAATCAGCCCAGAACTACACGGGAGGATCTTGTCAATGATCTCAAGGCAGCTGGGACCATAGTCACCAAGAAAACAATTGGTAACACACTACGCCGTGAAGGACTGAAATCCTGCAGCGCCCGCAAGGTCCCCCGCCGTCTGAAGTTTGCCAATGAACATCTGAATGATTCAGAGGAGAACTGGGTGAAAGTGTTGTGGTCAGATGAGACCAAAATCGAGCTCTTTGGCATCAACTCAACTCGCCGTGTTTGGAGGAGGAGGAATGCTGCCTATGACCCCAAGAACACCATCCCCACCATCAAACATGGAGGTGGAAACATTATGCTTTGGGGGTGTTTTTCTGCTAAGGGGACAGGACAAATTCATCGCATCAAAGGGACGATGGACGGGGCCATGTACCGTCAAATCTTGGGTGAGAACCTCCTTCCCTCAGCCAGGGCATTGAAAATGGGTTGTGGATGGGTATTCCAGCATGACAATGACCCAAAACACACGGCCAAGGCAACAAAGGAGTGGCTCAAGAAGATGCACATTAAGGTCCTGGAGTGGCCTAGCCAGTCTCCAGACCTTAATCCCATAGAAAATCTGTGGAGGGAGCTGAAGGTTCGAGTTGCCAAACGTCAGCCTCGAAACCTTAATGACTTGGAGAAGATCTGCAAAGAGGAGTGGGACAAAATCCCTCCTGAGATGTGTGCAAACCTAGTGGCCAACTACAAGAAAAGTCTGACCTCTGTGATTGCCAACAAGGGTTTTGCCACCAAGTACTAAGTAATGTTTTGCAGAGGGGTCAAATACTTATTTCCCTCATTAAAATGCAAATCAATTTATAACATTTTTGACATGCGTTTTTCTGGATATCTTTGTTGTTATCCTGTCTCTCACTGTTCAAATAAACCTACCATTAAAATTATAGACTGATCATTTCTTTGTCAGTGGGCAAACGTACAAAATCAGCAGGGGATCAAATACTTTTTTCCCTCACTGTATATACTCAAAGAAATGTCAATAGAAAAACAGGTCAAACGAAATTAAATGAAATGCAGTCACTTTGCTGTTATTGTAGCTCACGGTGTTATGTTTGCTCCTAGCAGTGCCTTATTGGATCCTAGCAGTAGCCCACAGAGTTCAGGGTTTTTTCTGGATCCTATCCATTTTGCCATGGCTGTGTTATTTTGCTCGAACATAATAACAAAATACATGTTGTTATTATGGGGGGGGGGGGGGGGGGCTGGACTAATCTTGTTTCCCACGCTGGCGCTACAGATGGATATGTCCGCTTATACAGGACTATTAAAGGCCCAGAGCACTACTTTTGTGAAGAATACTATTATTTTAAAATAAAAATGTATTCATATTTTATTTTTTCAGTACGATTTTTCAGGGGGTGCTGAGGGTACTCTCCGTGGCTCTGGGGCCCTGGACTTCCTGACATGCAATGTTCCCTCTAAGCTGCCAGCAGAATAAATATCAGCCTGTGCGGAAAAGCACAGATTGAACTTCACTCAACTTTCTAGAGTTTTCCCCCTTTTAGTTAACACTATCAACATGTCCCTTTACTGTAAGAATTGTGATCGAATCAACGCAATATTAGCCACTTTAAATGCAACATACCGAAACAAAACAAACTATGCAACACTTAGCATGCAAAACTAACTATGCAAGAGATTTTGTTATAGGCAGAACGCATCAGAGAAGGATTCTCTTGCATTGACACGCACGACTCAGCCCATACGCAACACAGACCAGTGTGGCATAACCAATCAGAGTTGCAGTAGGCCTATATGCAAATAGACCATTACCAAATATGGATCTGTGCCATTCACTTTGAACTGGACTGTGTTTACAGCATGAGCGGTCGTGAGTAGATGTGCTTGTTTTGAGATCAAAGCGAGAGCTGCACGTAGCCACGTGTGCACATTTGTTCGTATCCTTTGCTAGTTAGTGAGTTATTAGCCCAGTTATAGATAATTGGTAGTCAGCAATGGGGGAGTGTTTGCTTCTTACAAGATCACAAAACGTGTACATTTCTAGACATTTTTTTTTGTCTTAAAGGGGTAGTGTTGTATTTTAAAACAGGCTTGAAGAAGCTAAATAGCCAATAGGCAGAGGGTAGTGTAATTTTTCTGATTCTGTGTAATAATGGTATGGGAATAATAATGCATTTTATATTGTAAAGTGGTTTCTTGCATCAAACAACACAACATTTTCAGTCACTTCCTTGTCTGAAGGTGGATAAGCAGGTTAATGTCAAGCACTTTTTGTCAAAGGTCTCATGGAATGTAGGCCGACAGTGAACACCACACATTGGCTGCTACTGTAGGCTGAATGATAGAACAGCTATTTCTATGTTAAAATGTTATGTGATGCATTTTCTCCATTTATTTTGATGGTAGGCCACTCTAGTAGACCTACATTATGATCAAATAGCCACAGTAGCCTACTTGACCACTGTCTGAAATTAACTTAAAGCGGGTACCAGGTAAACAACCTCTCCCTCAACGTTAGCAAAACAAAGCAGCTGATTGTGGACTTTAGGAGGAACCAGGCTAGGCACGCCCCCATCCTCATCAACGGGGCCGCCATGGAGACGGACAATAACTTCAAATTCCTCTGTGTACACATCTCAGAGAAGCGGAAATGGTCAAACCACACGTACACCGTGGTGAAGAAGGCGCGACAGCGACTCTTCAACCTCTGGATGCTGAAGAAATTCGGCCCCCCAGAGGGCCTTCACAGTGTTCTACAGGAACACCATTGAGAGCATACTGTCGTGCTGCATCACAGCCTGGTACGGTAACTCCACCGCCGAGGACCGCAAGGCGCTACAGAGGATGGTATGCTCAGCCGAACACACCATTGGGTGCACACCGACTGCTTTCCAGGACACCTACAACACCAGGTGTCGCAAGAAGGCCAAGAAGATAATCAGGGACCCCAGCCACGGCCTGTTCTCCCCCGCTTCCATCACGAAGACCCGGCAGTTCAGGAGTATCATGGAAAAAACTGTAAGACTGGCTAATAGTTTCTACTCTCTGACCATCAGGCTGCTACGTAGCCACCACTAGTCAGCTAACTGCTCCCCCCCACGCCTGCCCCCCCTCCTCAACGGACATTTACCATTGTTACAGTGTTAATATGTACATATTTTATTTATATTTATTTATATTCTTTATTATTACAGTTATTGTTTTTATTTCACTTTGACCTGCATTGTTGGAGCTCGGAGCTTAAGATTTTCTCTGTACCTTAAACTTGTAATCTTATCTAAAAGCATTGCATTTTTACAATTATTGTCCAACAAGTGTTTAGTGCTTATGTTTAATTCGAACATAAACCTATTCAAATCTGTAATACAAATCTCCAAACTTCTTTTTTTGTTTTGTTTTATAGCTATATTAAATGGGCCAGGGTTAATTTCGTTAGCATTTTGGCATGGTTTTCTAGATCTAGAACAGAAAACAACATTTGTATAGCAAACATTAGCTCTAGCACAGCAAATACTTCAATAATTTAAGTTTTATGTTGTAGAACAGTGATAAAGTATGTTTTCTGAATATTGACAAAAATAATTGATCTTAAGGGGTGAGAAGCCATTGACGGGGTTGACAACAGACATATTTTTGCCTTAAATACAAACATATGGAAAATTATTAATTTGAAAATAAAACAACCATTCTATTAGAACTTTCATCACTCTGACGGAGTTGACGTTAGACAAAAATCGGACAGAGTTTATGTTTACGGAGTTTACAAAAATTGATTTTTTTCTTCTTCATTCAAGTGGTAAACACAATAGGAATTTTGTTTTTCCTCAGTTGCTTTAACATAATTAAATGTAACATATTTTAACCGAAATTCCCCTAAATGTAATTTTTAAGCTCAAATAATGAAGCATAAAAATAATGTTTCCCTGCCGGACAAGGATTGTCCCGACTTTCAAAGAATCCCTGAGATATGGTGTAAATTGTTCAACAGAGTATGAGCGCGTGTTTGTGTGCATTTGAGTGTGTTTATGTGGACACAAGTAGATGGAAAATACAGTTCTCTCTCTGTTTGATTCTATGGTTTAGAACGACCTGATCAGCAGGTGTGACATGGGCCAATGGGTGTGTAAAGGGGAGGTGTAGGGGAACATGGAGTCCATCAGTGGAGTCCATCTTGGATTCAGTGGCTTTTGATTCAGATAAAAAAAATATTATTGACCATTGAGTGGTCATACGCGTGAAAATGCTGTCTCCCTTGTTTTAGAAGATCTCTCACTTGTCTTTCTTGCCTGTTATCCACAGTTTGCCTATCTAGTTTGAAACTGGGCATGGTGCCACATTGACAAAAACTCCCCATTGTACTGATCATAATTGTGAACAGAACAAGATGTTGGATTTGTGTTTGTGTGTGTGTGTCTCCTGATTACTCCTACCCAGTGCCAGTTTACAGGATGATAGAGCTGAAAGGGCCTGGAACCGCCTCAATTGCACACTGGTTACATTTGTGCGCCTAGAATTACATGTATACCAGAGTTTTAAAGGGCCTTTGTTCTCGTGCAAATCAAAAAACCTGCACTGGATCAAGCGTTCCTTTAATCCTGCCTGGATTACAATGATAAGGTGCTCTTTGCGAGTGAATACGCTGACCGGTTGAGAATGATGAAACAGGAGACACAGCGACATTCAGGAGGCCTCACATTCCAACTCCTAAATCTTGACTGAAAAATTAAAAACAAATGGAGATAGGCTACTAAAACAGACAAAAGCAAGAACACAGGAGCTGACGTATCAAAGAATATGAAAGGTGCCAGAGTTCTTTCTAAGTAGTTCACCCAAATCACAAAATTCCATATTGGTTTTCCTTATCCATTAACCATATTTAGACACAGACTGAAAGCGATCCATGCTTTTTTGGGGTTTACCTGGCTACTGTTGCTGTCAATGCAAATTTTTTGCATATTTGTCCAAAAGCCAATGCAAGTCAATATCCCCTAGATTAGCATGTTTTAAATGAGAATGTAGTTCCTATGAGTCATCTGTAAGACTGTGGGAAGGGTGTGAATTCCTCACCTCTCAGTTAGCGGGAGATCGATGGTCAGCATCTAAAATAATCAAGATGACTATGGAGCTGGGATCGTTTTCCACGTAAAGACCTCAGGGGACATCCAGTAACTTAGCTTCACTAATAAATACATTTACAATTTATCTCACCTTAATGCTGACATATTTTCCCATCCCCACAACCTAGGGTCTATCCATCGGGCCTCCTCCACCAGGATTCTTCTGAAGGCCGTCCAAAACGTTCGAGAAACATATTTAATTGGCCTGAAAATAGCAGCAGAGAAGAGAATCCAAGGCCTCCCTCCTTCCCTCCTTCCACTCACTGATAGGATTAACAAGAGGGCGTGTTGAGATGGTTGTTGAAGGTTCGTAGTTCGCATTCTCCCAGAGCCGCACAAACAACTGGAAATGGTCAATACAAAAGAACTGACTGCGTGCATTTCTTACAGCACAATCGGCTATACTAACGCCTGGATCACACATACAGCGTCATTGGTACGCAGCATCACCTGGATATGTGTGCAACAAAAGTTCAACATTCATCATCTTCTGCTACCATTTCTGTCAAGCCGTCTACACGTACAATTTGATGCATACGTTTGATCAATCCAATGTATGCACCACACAGAACGCACTGCAACTGCCTCTGCAATGCCATGGTGCAAGGCAAACGCAGCATTCCGTTGGTAATTAATGTATTTCTGGTGTAACAAAAAACGCAATGACACTGTTGGTGTGATCGAGGCGTAACAGTAGTTATTATCCCAAATGTGCATGATGTGCAGCCTGATAAGGATGCTATCCCATGTGAAAGGGACATATTCTCTGAAAGTGTCAAAAATTTAGATTGGGCCAAAGTACTGTTTAATCCCTTTAGTCATTGTGAGTTGCATCAGCTAATTACAAAACAACTTCATTATCTATACCCATCCAATTAGCGCATGATGTTACGCTAGCAGAAACCACTTAGTCATGAATGACAACTATTAGTGCTCATGGTCTCTGAAATGTACAAACAGGACTTGTAGGTAATCCATGTTTAATCATTGTTTTAGTCAGCGGGGTTGCATTTTGAAGTAGCGACGACGGCTGCGCTTCCCATTTGTTCAAATCGGCCTGTTCTCCAGACAGATTTAGCCGGCTAAAGTACTTGGGTCAACTGGTGGCACTCGACTGGCGCCGTGCTTTCATACAGCCTCACAGACAAACCGTCCAAAATGGCTTCCCCTCAGGGTGCCTCTGTAGACCCAGATTATGCAATCCGGTGTCCATCACCGCAAACAAAGCTGACACTGGTACTGAATATTCATGAGAAGCTGTTGAATATTTGGTGCGCGTCCAAGAATCAACCACCGTAAGCAAGATAAATAAATAAACAGATTTTCCACTCGCACACAAATAACCTGCCTAAGTGTGCATGGGCTGTAGGGGGTTGGGGGGGGGGGGGGGGGGGGGGGAATGGTGGTGGTGGTGGGGAGAAGCGGGGATTGGATAAAGACAAGGATGGGGGGGGGGATTGGGTGTTCGCTGCAAATGTGTGTTCCAAATGTGGTGGGCACACTTGGCGTTGGGCTCCGGTTTATGTCCCACAGACGTGCTGGTTTAATGGCTATTAGATGGATTAGTGCCACAATCTGTGGCAAGAATACCACTCTACTGTGGGCGTGTGCCCCCCCCCCCCCCCCCCCCACATCACAAACATGAGCTCCTCAAAAACTTTGAAAGTTCACTTGCCAAACAGTCTTGCTGCTCACGATGACGTATGATTACATGACCAGGGCTTGTGTCCCAAATGGCACCCTATTCCCTATACAGTGCACTACTATTGACCAGATCCCCATGGGCCCTGGTCAGTAGTGTGCTATAAAGGGAAAAGGGTGCCATTTGGAGATGCAGCCAAGGACTGCTTTGTGTGTAGTCAGAACCTCTGTGGTCACCTAAGACAGGGGCTCCCAAACTTTTTCACTCAGGCCCCCCTTCCAGCATTGGGGAACAATCCCACGTCTATTTCTATGGGCACAAGCACTGTTCATGATGCAAACTGTTCACACCCCTCTTGTTGGTGGAGAGAAAATGTAGCATGTTTAAAGCTTATTTCCTGCAATTATACGCGTGTTGTCATGTCTAATGTGTATTCATGTGATATTTCAGTGACTCAAACATTACAACAAAATCTATGGGCTAAAACACTTCGCTAAAAAACTTTAGCTGACATGGTTGAGCTAGTTGATCTAAAAATGTATGACACCTTATAAATAGCTTTCTAAGGTATGCAATGACCAATTTCGAAATTGCACCTTGTGCATTCTACTATTACAACTTTCAGGATATAAGTTGAAAGCTGGACTGAGTTCCTTTAAAAATATAAATAAATTATAAAAATTAAAAAACACGTGCCACCCCTGCCGACCCCTCGAGCCCCCCCCCCTAGAGGGTGCACCCCACAGTTTAGGAACCACTAACCTAATAGACCCATGTATGGTTTGTAAGTATTGTTGCCTAAAATGCTAATCTTTATTGGTTATTTACTGGAGGTATCTAACTAGACATGACCTAGAGACAGACATGTTCAAAACTATCCATGTTCTGATATGTACATAAAACTAGAACACATCGGCCCCGGCCTCTATACAATGAACAGTTCCCAATCCCCACCCCACCCTTTCACTCACAGGCAGCAGTGGCCTCAGAGCTGGTCCACCCTCATTGTGACAGGCAGCAGTGGCCTCAGAGCTCGGATAATGCTGGCTCACCCCCCCCCCTTATAATTACTGCTCAAGCGGGGACCAGATGGTGAGGCGTCCACGTGGCACCAGGCACCGCCGTGTCCCTCTCCTCCCCGTCCTCCTCTAACAAGCCGCCTTTGTCAGCCAAACATCTGGAGCATGGCGTCTCGTTAGCTCTCCTCTTTGACTAGCCGTGACACGAGGCGACGCGCTAAACAGCTCCGGTGACGCCCCGGTGCCTCGAGGAGTGACGTACAGTTTTCTCTGTTCTAGTTTCAGTTCGTTAGCAATATTTTAAAAGGTGGGGGAAGAATGGGATCGGGAGTGAAGGGTTGGATGCTGGGAAGCTCTGGGTGAGGGAGTAGCCTAGACCCTGGGGACTGTAGAAAACTAGCCAAGACTACCGCCCTGTTTTTACCAGAATAACACACTGATAGGACTGATTGATTGATTCAATATGGCTCATAGGAGTCATAAAAGGGATTCTCATACGACTGAGCCGAGCCTTGACAAAGCCACACTGAACTGTACACCTCCACCATAGTTGCTGGAACCATGCAGAAAAGGACAATTGTGGAAAGACAGAGCCAGCAGAGTTTGGATTGAATCAGCGTGATGGTGTGAAAAGGGTGAGAGTGATTGATCTTGTGAGGTAAAGAACGATTCTTTCTTTGAGATGCCATCTGCCGTTATGTGTCATTATGGTGGTGTTTTCAGGGAGACAAATTGAGGTGGTTGTGCACCTTAATATATATACACACACACACACCCACTCTTCAGAGAACAGCCAAAGAAAGGAGAGTGACATTTGTTTTCCCCGTAGGTTTGCCAAACACGAAGCACCTTTCAGCTGTTATTCCTCGCATAAAGGAGGTAATGAGGGTGCGTATATGTATGAGCCACCTTATGAATATCAGATGGGAGGATACCACAAGGTATCTCCAGCATCCCGATACCAACCTTTCACAAACAGAAGGTGGAAGAGTGTCAGTGTGAGAGAGAGAGAGAGAAAGACAGACAGAGTGACAGTGAATAGAGAGAAGGTAGGAGAAAGTGTGTGTGAGTGTGTGTGTGTGTAGCTGTGCAAACACTGCTGTTTTTTTCCCTTTATTGTGCACACAGTGTCATCTATTCAGCCAATAATTAGCACACAGCAGAGCAATCTGTCTAAACATTTGGACATTTTCTGAAACACTCGTATGAGCTTTTTTCCCACAACCATTTTCCCTCTCCCTTTTGATTATGCACCTCTTGTTGGCCATCCAATACCAATAAAAACACTTGGCTTACTGTCAAAGCACTCCAGTTCAGACAGAGCCAGTGGGGAACCTTCCACCAGTGTTTTCATCATACCTGAGTCACTCACTGTTACATTTACAAGCCTCACGTATGCTCCCCATGACTTTCCCATCTGCTTTGATTGGCTGTGTGAACGGTTGCTATCCATGCTGCTGAAATATGCAGTGCTGAAATTGCGGTTCAGAACATCAAACTATTTCCACTCCAGTCGTTCGTACCTGCAATGCCAACCAATCTTTGGTCATTTCAACAAAATTGCTTTCGAGAGATACAATTCTTTCTGCCCTAACTTGGCCTTTATAAAAAAAATAACACTTCGATGTGCATCAGGGACAAGCGTCAGGGGCCGTATTCATAAAGCATCTCAGAGTAGGAGTGCTGATCTAGGATCAGGTCCCCGCTGTTCATGTAATCATATTCATTATGATCTAAAAGGCAAAACTGTTCCTAGATCAGCAATTCTATACTCTGAGACGCTTTATGAATATGATAACAGTACTTTTAAATGTAGCCAGATGTAACATCCAGTCACTATCAGGAAAGGCACAGTAATAATTAGTCTCATCAGCAGTGTTGTGTTACGGGCCTGTCCGACTCGGTCTGGAGACAGTCATATCAGCAGTGTTGTGTTACGGGCCTGTCCGACTCGGTCTGGAGACAGTCATATCAGCAGTGTTGTGTTACGGGCCTGTCCGACTCGGTCTGGAGACAGTCATATCAGCAGTGTTGTGAACGGGCCTGTCCGACTCGGTCTGGAGACAGTCATATCAGCAGTGTTGTGTTACGGGCCTGTCCGACTCGGTCTGGAGACAGTCATATCAGCAGTGTTGTGAACGGGCCTGTCCGACTCGGTCTGGAGACAGTCATATCAGCAGTGTTGTGAACGGGCCTGTCCGACTCGGTCTGGAGACAGTCATATCAGCAGTGTTGTGAACGGGCCTGTCCGACTCGGTCTGGAGACAGTCATATCAGCAGTGTTGTGAACGGTCCGACTCAGTCAGAGACCTCTTTTAATGAGAGGTGTATCATTCCAAGTAGAAGCAGGGCTCTTTGTCAATTGTCTAAATAGCCTGTCCTATCCTCGTCTCCAATCTTTTACTGATCTGAAAGAACTGACCTGGGGTTTATTCACTGGGAACCAAACGGAAGCAGACACAGGCCAGAACGGAGAGGGACCTACCTACATTTATTTGTCCCAATAAGAAACCCCAGGTGAAAGCCAGACTAATTACGAGATTTCATTATAGTGTTTTCCCATCTTTCAATCAGTGCACATTAAGGAAAGGGAACAAGGAGAGGAGGGAATTGTAAGATAGAGCCTTCGCCTCATTGGGCAAGACGCTTCCTGACTGGTGCTTTCCTGATCAAGAGAAAACTGAGAGGATGGGTCTAAGGCTTTGTAAGAAAGGACGGAGGAGGAGAGAGGGCACAATTATCCATTAAACGTTGTCATCTCATTTTCCCAAAACCCTCCCCCAGCCTATCTCTCACTCCTGTGTGTGTGTGTGTGCGTGTGCGTGTGCGTGTGCGTGCGTGTGTGTCTGTGTGCGCTGTTTTTGTTTGTGTGTGTCTATACTTCCCTCGGGGGACTTAACTCAGGATATCACATTGGTATTCTCAGCATGCCCAACAGAGCTGTGTTTGGAAGGTGGTGAAAATAAGACATGAAAACAAAAGAAAAGGCTTTTCAGAGAAGTGCATAATTGTGTCTCTCTCTCTTCTATAGACCTCCCCTGTAGGAGCTAGGGGAGGTGCTGGTTGTAGCGGTTATCCACGGTTTAGCCCGGCAGCCATTCTGTTTCACCTCCAGTATACCTGGGTCCAAAATTACACCCTATTCCCTACATGACTGCAAAAACATGACATTTGGGACACAGTCATACATAGACAACAGTATAGGGCATGTGTTGAGAGGATCGTGGTTGAGTTCAGAGAGGATCGTGGTTGAGTTCAGAGAGGATCGTGGTTGAGTTCAGAGAGGATCGTGGTTGAGTTCAGAGAGGCTCGTGGTTGAGTTCAGAGAGGATCGTGGTTGAGTTCAGAGAGGATTGTGGTTGAGTTCAAAGAGGATCTTGGTTGAGTTTAGAGAGGATTGTGGTTGAATTCAGAGAGGATTGTAGTTGAGTTTAGAGAGGATTGTGGTTGAGTTCAGAGAGGATCGTGGTTGAGTTCAGAGAGGATTGTGGTTGAGTTCAGAGAGGATTGTGGTTGAGTTCAAAGAGGATCTTGGTTGAGTTTAGAGAGGATTGTGGTTGAGTTCAGAGAGGATTGTGGTTGAGTTCAGAGAGGATTGTGGTTGAGTTCAGAGAGGATCGTGGTTGAGTTCAGAGAGGATTGTGGTTGAGTTCAGAGAGGATTGTGGTTGAGTTCAGAGAGGATCGTGGTTGAGTTCAGAGAGGTTCGTGGTTGAGTTCAGAGAGGATTGTGGTTGAGTTCAGAGAGGATCGTGGTTGAGTTCAGAGAGGATTGTGGTTGAGTTCAGAGAGGATTGTGGTTGAGTTCAGAGAGGATTGTGGTTGAGTTCAGAGAGGATCGTGGTTGAGTTCAGAGAGGATTGTGGTTGAGTTCAGAGAGGATCGTGGTTGAGTTCAGAGAGGATTGTGGTTGAGTTCAGAGAGGATCGTGGTTGAGTTCAGAGAGGATTGTGGTTGAGTTCAGAGAGGATTGTGGTTGAGTTCAGAGAGGATCGTGGTTGAGTTCAGAGAGGATCGTGGTTGAGTTCAGAGAGGATCGTGGTTGAGTTCAGAGAGGATCGTGGTTGAGTTCAGAGAGGATCGTGGTTGAGTTCAGAGATGATTGTGGTGAGTTCAGAGAGGATTGTGGTTGAGTTCAGAGAGGATTGTGGTTGAGTTCAGAGAGGATTGTGGTTGAGTTCAGAGAGGATTGTGGTTGAGTTCAGAGAGGATTGTGGTGGAGTTCAGAGAGGATTGTGGTTGAGTTCAGAGAGTATTGTGGTTGAGTTCAGAGAGGATTGTGGTTGAGTTCAGAGAGGATTGTGGTTGAGTTCAGAGAGGATTGTGGTTGAGTTCAGAGAGGATTGTGGTTGAGTTCAGAGAGGATTGTGGTTGAGTTCAGAGAGGATTGTGGTTGAGTTCAGAGAGGATTGTGGTTGAGTTCAGAGAGGATCGTGGTTGAGTTCAGAGAGGGTCATGGTTGAGTTCAGAGAGGGTTGTGGTTGAGTTCAGAGAGGATTGTGGTTGAGTTCAGAGCGGATCGTGGTTGAGTTCAGAGAGGATCGTGGTTGAGTTCAGAGAGGATTGTGGTTGAGTTCAGAGAGGATTGTGGTTGAGTTCAGAGAGCATTGTGGTTGAGTTCAGAGAGGATTGTGGTTGAGTTCAGAGAGGATTGTGGTTGAGTTTAGAGAGGATTGTGGTTGAGTTCAGAGAGGATCGTGGTTGAGTTCAGAGAGGATTGTGGTTGAGTTCAGAGAGGATTGTGGTTGAGTTCAGAGAGGAACGTGGTTGAGTTCAGAGAGGATCGTGGTTGAGTTCAGAGAGGATCGTGGTTGAGTTCAGAGAGGATCGTGGCTGAGTTCAGAGAGGATCGTGGTTGAGTTCAGAGAGGATTGTGGTTGAGTTCAGAGAGGATTGTGGTTGAGTTCAGAGAGGATTGTGGTTGAGTTCAGAGAGGATTGTGGTTGAGTTCAGAGAGGATCGTGGTTGAGTTCAGAGAGGATCGTGGTTGAGTTCAGAGAGGATCGTGGCTGAGTTCAGAGAGGATCGTGGTTGAGTTCAGAGAGGATCGTGGTTGAGTTCAGAGAGGATCGTGGTTGAGTTCAGAGAGGATCGTGGTTGAGTTCAGAGAGGATTGTGGTTGAGTTCAGAGAGGATTGTGGTTGAGTTCAGAGAGGATCGTGGTTGAGTTCAGAGAGGATCGTGGTTGAGTTCAGAGAGGATCGTGGTTGAGTTCAGAGAGGATTGTGGTTGAGTTCAGAGAGGATCGTGGTTGAGTTTAGAGAGGATTGTGGTTGAGATTTTGAGGTGGAAATTAAAAACTTCAGAGGACTTTTAAGCCTCAAGTTTGCCCTTTCACTTAGATTCACGCACTGAATGAGGGGAGGAGTTCCACCATCGGATCGTTAATCTTTCAATTAATTTGGATATATAGGCCTTAAGCCTACATTAGGCCCACAAGTTAATTGCATTTATTTCAATGTCTTGAAGAAGTAAAACGAATAGTCTGATAATTTATACAAAGAAAAGTGTCTAGCTCAACTAAAGGGTCATTGGATAGGTTCAAATGCATAAACAGCTTTACGAAATGAAATATTAAAGCCACCCAATACACGCTTTCAATCCACAACAAGGATGACTTAAAATGCCGGCATCAAAACTGAAAGTACAGCAGTCCTATGCTACTGTAGCCGGCGCATAACAGCTCAGCAATGGAAATAACACCTACTGTAAGGGCCATCCTCACCAGAGACCATGACTACATGTGTATATTGACAAATTAAACGTAGCCTAACTATTAAAACGTGGGTGAGCATACACAGGAGGAAAGTTTATCTTTCAACAGTAGGCCTACATCTGTCAATCAACTGATGGCCCAAATCAGCTCATCATCTCAGCCGGGAATACACTGTAGCCTAATGTCAGGTTTCGCCCCTTTCATGATGTGACATGCTAACGGCTAACCTTCAGAATATATTGGAATATAATCAAAATAACAAGGGGCTTATTGCAACCATCGATGGCACTAGATTATCACCAGCTGATGTCTCCTTAAACCATCAATTCACGCTAAATTCACCCGCACAATTGCACCCATTATTGGTCACCTCATTACCACTCCCTAAAAATATGATGTCGGTGTTACCTTAGTCCTGCTTGCAACCAGGGCTGCGTTCAGTACGTTTTTATGTTCTGGAACGTTCAATTGAATGGAAACTGAACGACCAGTTGAATAAACGTGGAAGGGTTGGGTTGTGGGTTGTAAAACGCTGTCAGCATGGCTGCTGCCCTTTAAATACGTCACTCATTGCTTCAAGCCACACCTCGCCACACCCACCAAATGGGAGCAAACATACCTCAAAGTCTGTTCAAGAATGTACAATAACTTTTTGGGGAAACGTGTCGTTTAGTACCAACCGTTCTGCAATGTAGCAAAAGTTCAAGCGAACTGAACACACCTCAGTCTATGTTCTCCCTCTGGTTGATATTGTCATCAGAACAACTTAGTCTGGGCCTCCCGAGTGGCGCAGCGGTCTAAGGCATTGCAGTGCTTGAGGCGTCACTACAGACCCGGGTTTGAACCTGAGCTTTGTCGCAGCCGGCTGTGACCAGGAGAACCATGAGGCGGCGCACAATTGGTCCAGCGTCGTCTGGGTTAGGGGAGGGTTTGGCCGGCTGGGATGTCCTCTAGCGACTCCTGTGGCGGGCCGGGTGTATAACAGTAACCGCTAGACCACCGCAGGCCACGATTTAACAACATTTTGACGGTTCATTCGTAACCTTATGCTCACTAGAAACCTTAAGATGTCCTGTTTTTCGATAATATATAGTCCAGTGTGTGTGCATAGAGTCAGTGCAAGAGAGTTAGTGCCAAAAATGGTCAAGCATGCTATTAGATACCCATAGGCTTCCAGTCATTGCGCTAAGGCTAGTTAGCATTGGCTCACAAAACTAGTTCTAATTTCCTTCATACTGGACACAGAGACATAAAAATGGTATCCACAAGTTCATCTGACTCTGGGGAAGTAGATAAAGGGACTCATTACCAAAATATTATTTTAAGATATACGAAAGAGGAGGCACATGGGGATGAACATGGGGATAAACATGGGGATAAACATGGGGATAAACATGGGGAATGGTAGTGGAAACAGGAGAAACAGAGGTAATGAATCCACTGAACACTACACCTGATAGCACAAGTAGAGCGACAAGGCTATTAACCAGGGTAGGATGAACATGTATATGCCACCTGCACATATGACAACACAGCGATACAAGGCAACCATAGTAACAACTGACTATGAAGAACAGTATACAAATGTCACACAACACACTTTGCACATGCACACCATCCCACCAGTCCAGAAAGATGTTATTGAGTCCAGTTGTTGATGGGCAGAGACGTTGCTCTCTGCCACTGCTTGAGGGAGAGTGACAGTATTGATGTCCGGCCCCCTAGTAACCTCCCTAGCAACCTATCAGGGCACAGGTCACACAGGTTTGAGAGGCAGGTTTATGGTACCCCCTAGAACAGCGGTTCCCAAACTAGGGGTCGAGCCTGATATGAAAATGGGGTTGCGGGAGAATTTCCCAAATCCTGAAAAAAATATCATTTTTATATTATACATACATACATACACACACACACACACACACTGAAAGTATTCAGACCCCTTGACTTTTTCCACATTTCTTCATCAATCTACACACAATACCCCATAATGACAAAACAAACACAGGTTCTTAGAATGTTTCGCTTAAAAATAAAAAACGGAAATATGACATTTACATAAGTATTCAGACCCTTTATTCAGACCCTTTGTTGAAGCACCTTTGGCAGCGATTACAGCCTTGAGTCGTCTTGGGTATGACGCTACAAGCTTGGCACACCTGTATTTGGGGAGTTTCTCCCATTCTTCTCTGCAGGTCCTCTCAAGTTCTGTCAGGTTGGATGGGGAGCGTCGCTGCACAGCTATTTTCAGGTCTCTCCAGAGATGTTAGGTCGGATTCAAGTCCGGGCTCTGGCTGGGCCACTCCAGGACATTCAGAGACTTGTCCTGAAGCCACTACTGCGTTATCTTGGCTGTGTGCTTAGGGTCGTTGTCCTGTTGGAAGTTGAACCTTCACCCCAGTCTGAGGTCGTGAGGGCTCTGTACTTTGCTCTGTTCATCTTTCCCTCGATCCTGACTAGTCTCCCAGTTCCTGCCGCTGAAAAACATCCCCACAGCATGATGCTGCCACCTCCATGCTTCACCGTAGGGATGATGCCAGGTTTCCTCCAGAAGTGACGCTTGGCATTCAGGCCAAAGAGTTCAATCTTGGTTTCATCAGACCACAGAATCTTGTTTCTCATGGTCTAAGAGTCCTTTAGGTGCCTTTTGACAAACTCCAAGTGGGCTGTCATGTGCCTTTTACTGAGGCGTAGCTTCCGTCTGGCCACTCTACGATAAAGGCCTGATTGGTGAAGTGCTGCAGAGATGATTGTCCTTCTGGAAGGTTCTCCCATCCCCACGGAGGAACTCTGGAGCTCTGTCAAAGTAACCATTGGGTTCTTGGTCACCTCCCTGACCAAGGCCTTTCTCCCCTGACTGCTCAGTTTGGCCGGGCGGCCAGCTCTAGGAAGAGTCTTGGTGGTTCCAAACTTCTTCCATTTAAGAATGATGCAGGCCACTGTGTTCTTGGGGACCTTCAATGCTGCAGAATTATTTTGGTACCCTTTCCCAGATCTGTGCCTCGACACAATCCTGTCTCGGAGCTCTACGGACAATTCCTTCGACCTCATGGCTTGGTTTTTGCTCTGACATGCCCTGTCAACAGTGGGACCTTATATAGACAGGTGTGTGCCTTTCCAAATCAATTGAATTTACCACAGGTGGACTCCAATCAAGTTGTAGAAACATCTGAAGGATGATCAATGGAAACAGGATGCACCTGAGCTCAATTTCGAGTCTCATAGCAAAGGGTCTGAATACTGATGTATATAATGTACTTATTTATTTATTTTATTATTTTGTCAAAAATTCTAAAAACCTGTTTTCACTTTGTTATTATGGGGTATTGTGTGTAGATTGATAAGGAAATGTTTTAATTTAATCCATTTTAGAATAAGGCTGTAACGTAACAAAATGTGGAAAAAGTGAAGGGGTCTGAATACTTTCCGAATGCACTGTGTGTGTAATTAATACACACACACACATACACACACAAACATATATTATAAAATCGTCTTTGTATCTCAAAATCATTATAATGGGGTTAACCTTAAAAATCTAAATGAAAATTATTCCTATCTAAAATGATACAATTCAACCAGAGAGCGCCCTTTGATCACGGGAAACGGCCACGCTTGACCGTTGCACTTGAATCATTACCACGGTGAATGGCTAAGCCTACTACTCTATGAAACCACACACTATTGCAGACTGATATTACCGGCCGCAATTGATATGGTGACAACAATATGTAGGGAGGCAGAAGCACAGAAACTCACATCAATGTCTTTGTTAGATAACACTGTGAAACTAAGAATTTATGCTATTGCTAGCAATCAAGAGGAAGCTCTGACTGAACGACTCAAAAACTCCCCAGCTTATGCTCTCCAGATGGACGTTAGCTGAGAGGGCCGAGATGCCAATGCAGTGTTGTGAGCCCCACCTGTTTAGCTATTAAATATATATATACACTACCAGTCAAAAGTATGGACACACCTACACATTCAAGGGTTTTTCTTTATTTTTTACTATTTTTTACATTGTAGAATAATAGTGAAGAAATCAAAACTATGAAATAACACATATGGAATCATGTAGTAACCAAAAAAGTGTTAAACAAATCAAAATATATTTTATATTTGAGATGACAGCTTTGCACACTCAAGTCTTTTTTCCAGGCTTAAAAGGATAGACATTCAACATGACTTCTGCCACGCTCAAAACAACTGGAAACTCAGAACTGAGAAATCTCAGACTTCAGTGAGTTCAAGACAACTGGGAACTCTGAAAAAAACTAGCTCTGACTGGGAAAATACGTTTTGAACGGTCATCCAACTCTGAATTGCAAGTCGGGAACTTCTAGATCTCCGACCTGAAGATCACTGACGTCATCATGATTCGACCTTGTTTTTTTTCCGAGATCCCAGTTGTCATGAAAGCACCATAAATCCAGAGAATGCCAGACTTTGATGACAAAAAGGTGCCCACGAAGGACCGCCGCGCCACCTTCCTGTTCAAGTGAGCACAACACAGCAAGGTGAGTCCAAAAATTGATTGTATGCTGCTGTATAAATGATGTAATATGCCAGGGAGATATGTATACAGTAGCTAAGAAAGTAATACTAAGTCTATGTTGTGTAGTAAGCTGTTAGTAGCCCATGTGCCTCACCCTAATCATTTGGTCCCTTTTGCCCTCATAATTTAGCCTACTGTTCTGACTTGGTGGTGCACATGTAGACTATAGCCTGTTTTATAGAAATGTAATCATCGAATATTGTAAGAGCTTTCATTGTCTGCTTATATGCCCCCTTTATTTATCCTACGGTTCTGACTTGGTGTACAGGGAGAACACTGTAAGAACGGCCCATGTTCTGAATTCTGTCGCTGTACATTTCAAAAGTGCTGAACGAAGTTATATTGACTACGTCAATCCTAGCTCGCTCATTAATGTCTTAAATCGAAATTACGGATTGCCTCTTATCCGCTCGTTGTCCCCTTATGCCATAGTTTGTACATCTCAATTGACATTAGAAACCACATTTGTTTAAGCAAGTCAGCCATATCAGCTATGTTTCTTTTTTTAAGGCAGTAAATGAGGCTGAAAGAACTGTTTCGTTGCCAGACAAGGTTCCGTTGATACCACTGCTACACCTGGCTAAGGTGTTGGGACTCCTGTTGAGACTCTGCTGTGGGCACCGTTTGTCACCGTTATAGTGCAATTAATGTATTGTTTAGTGTTGTGTTGTGTTGTGTAGTGGCTTTGCTGGCATGCATAAAAATGATATGTTTTTTAGTTTGCCCCACCATGATTTACATGCTAAAATCACCGCTGTGCCCATGCATTGACTTGTTTTTTCGCTATACATGTCGGGGGATGCTATTCACAAGGACCTATTTTTCTGTCTCACGATTCCCGAGTGTGAAACAGCACAGGGGATGTTCAGCGTGCTGCGACGCTATATTGACGAAAAACAGATTCCATGCGATCGAATGGTGGGCTTTGGCACAGATGGGCCTCCATCCACGGCGGGCAGGCCTCTGCACTCTAGTTATGAATGTGTCTCCCTCTGCCATATGGACTCATTGTATGATACAACGAGAGCAACTGTCGGCAAAAGAGCTGATGTCACGATCGTCGTATACAGAGGAGGACCAAGGCGCAGCGTGGAAGGTGAACATGCTTTTTATTAATATTACACGAACAAAACAACAAACGATACGTGAAGTCCTACGGTACAAACACAAACCAAAAGGAACAAGATCCCACACCATACTGTGGGAAACAGGCTGACTAAGTATGGTTCCCAATCAGAGACAACAAGCAACAGCTGATTCACGTTGCCTCTGATTGAGAACCACACTGGCCAACATAGAAACACAATACTAGAACGAACACAAATGAAAACTCACACCCTGGCTCAACATACTAGAGTCCCCAGAGCCAGGGCGTGACAGCTGAGCACAGAACTATGAGATATACTGCAGCAGGTAACTTCGATTGTAAACTATACTGAACAAAAATATAAATGCAACATGCAAAAATTTCAATGATTTTACTGAGTTACAGTTCATATAAGGAAATCAATCAATTGAAATTAATTAATTAGGCCTTGATCTATGGATTTCACATAATAATATAATATAATAATAATAATAATAATAAGCCATTTAGCAGACGCTTTTATCCAAAGCGACTTACAGTCATGCGTGCATAAATTTTTGTGTATAGGTGGTCCCGGGGATCGAACCCACTACCTTGGCGTTCAAAGCGCCGTGCTCTACCAGCTGAGCTACAGAGGACCACGTGACTGGGCAGGGGCGCAGCCATGGGTGGGCATAGGCCCATCCACTGGGGAGCCAGGCCCAGCCAATCAGAATGAGGTTTTTTTCCCCCCCACAAAGGGGCTTTATTACAGACAGAAATACTCCTCAGTTTCATCAACTGTCTGGGTGGCTGGTCTCAGACGATCCCGCAGGTGAAGAAGCCGGAAGTGGAGTTCCTGGACTGGCGTGGTTACACGTGGTCTGCGGTTGTGAGGCCGGTTGGACGTACTGCCATATTCTATAAAACGACGGAGGCGGCTTATGGTAGAGAAATTCACATGTAATTGTCTGGCAACAGCTCCCTCAAAACTTGAGACATTTGTGGCATTGTGTTGTGTGACAAAACTGCACATTTTGGTGGCATTTTATTGTCCCCAGCACAAGGTGCACCTGTGTAATGATCATGCTTTTTAATCAGCTTCTTGATATACCACACCTGTCGGGTGGATGGATTATCTTGGCAAAGCAGAAATGCTCACTAACAGGGATGTAAACACATTTGTGCACAACATTTGAGAGAAATAAGCTTTTTGTGCGTATGGAAGATTTCTGGGATCTTTTATTTCAGCTCATGAAACACTTTACATGTTGCGTTTATATATTTTTGTTAAGTATACATCAAACCACATCCATTGTGTGCACACCTGTTCGCAAAACTATGTAGAAATCAGAGCATGGCAATGTTCTATTTCACACTGAGGCTTGGTGGTTATCGAGGGGGAGTGTTGGAAAGAGTTTTCATACTGATAGAGGTATGTGATGGTGAGTTGAGAAGACAATCCGAAAAACTGTTAGAATGTTTTTCAATTGACTGCAATAGCCTCGTCGTATCGTAAGCAAACTTTATGATGGTATTGGAGTCGTGCGTGGCCACGCAGTCGTGGGTGAACAGGGAGTACAGGAGGGGACTAAGCACACACCCCTGTGGGCCCCCCGTGTTGATGGTCAGCGTGGCAGATGTGTTGTTGCCTACCATCACCACCTGGGGGCGGCCCGTCAGGAAGTCCAGGATTCAGTTTCAGATGGAGGTGTTCAGTCCCAGGGTCCTGACCTTGGTGATGAGCTTGGAGAGGACTATGGTGTTGAATGCTGAGCTGTAGTCAATGAACAGCATTCTTACATAGGTATTCCTTTTGTCCAGGTGGGTGAGGGCAATGTGGAGTGCAATAGAGATTGCATCATCTGTGGATCTGTTGGGGCGGTATGCAAATTGGAGTGGGTACAGGGTGTCTGGGATGATGGTGTTAATGTGAGCGGGACTCTAACCTGGACGCTTATAAGAAATCCCACTATGCCCTCCGACAAACATCAAACAGGCAAAGAGTCAATACAGGACTAAGATTGAATCGTACTACACCGGTTCCGACGCTCGTCGGATGTGGCAGGGCTTGCAAACTATTACACACTACAAAGGGAAGCACAGCCGCGAGCTGCCCAGTGACACGAGCCTACCAGACGAGCTAAACCACTTCTACGCTCGCCTCGAGGCAAGCAACACTGAAGCATGCATGAGAGCTTCAGCTGTTCTGGACGACTATGTGATCACGCTCTCCGTAGCCGATGTGAGTAAGACTTTTAAGCAGGTCAACATTCACAAGGCCGCAGGGCCAGACGGATTACAAGGACGTGTACTCTGAGCATGCGCTGACCAACTGGCAAGTGTCTTCACTGACATTTTCAACATGTCCCTGACTGAGTCTGTAATACCAACATGTTTCAAGCAGACCACCATAGTCCCTGTGCCCAAGAACACTAAGATAACCTGCATAAATGACTACCGACCCGTAGCACTCACGTCTGTAGCCATGAAGTGCTTTGAAAGGCTGGTCATGGCTTACATCAACACCATTATCCCAGAAACCCTAGACCCACTCCAATTTGCATACCGCCCCAACAGATCCACAGATGATGCAATCTCTATTGCACTCCACACTGCCCTTTCCACCTGGACAAGAGAAACTCCTACGTGAGAATGCTATTCATTGACTACAGCTCAGCGTTCAACACCATAGTGCCGTCAAAGCTCATCACTAAGTTAAGGACCCTGGGACTAAACACCTCCCTCTGCAACTGGATCCTGGACTTCCTGACGGGCCGCCCCCAGGTGGTAAGGGTAGGTAACAACACATCTGCCACGCTGATCCTCAACACGGGGGCCCCTCAGGGGTGTGTGCTCAGTCCCCTCCTGTACTCCCTGTTCACCCATGACTGCATGGCCAGGCACGACTACAACACCATCATTAAGCTTGCAGATGACACAACAGTGGTAGGCCTGATCACCGACAACGATGAGACAGCCTACAGGGAGGAGGTCAGAGACCTGGCCGTGTGGTGCCAGGATAACAACCTCTCCCGCAACTCAAGACAAAGGAGATTATTGTGGACTACAGGAAAAAAAAGAGGACTGATAAGATCTGGCATGGGTCCTCAGATCCTCAAAAAGTTATACAGCTGCACCATTGAGAGCATCCTGACTGGTTGCATCACCGCCTGGTATGGCAACTGCTCGGCCTCTGACCGCAAGGCACTACAGAGGGTAATGCGTACGGCCCAGTACATCACTGGGGCCAAGCTTCCTGCCATCCAGGACCTCTATACCAGGAGGTGTCAGAGGAAGGCCCTAAAAATTGTCAAAGACTCCAGCCACCCTAGTCATAGACTATTCTCTCTGCTACCGCACGGCAAGTGGTACCGGAGCGCTAAGTCTAGTTCCAAAAGGCTTCTTAACAGCTTCTACCCCCAAGACATAAGACTCCTGAACAGCTAATCAAATGGCTACCTGGACTATTTGCATTGTCCCCCCCACTACACACCCTCTTTACGCTGCTGCTACTCTGTTTATTATCTATGCATAGTCACTTCAACTCTAACCACATGTACATATTACCTCGACTAAACGGTGCCCCCACACATTGACTCTGTACCGGTACCCCCTGTATATAGTCTCCTTACTGTTATTTTATTTTACTGCTTTAATTATTTTTTACTTAACACTTTTTTTATTTTCTTAAAACTGCATTGTTGGTTAAGGGCTTGTAAGTAAGCATTTCACTGTAAAGTCTACACCTGTTGTATTCGTCACATGTGGCAAATAACATTTGATTTGATTTGATTGATTTGACCAGCCTTTCAAGACATTGTATTTTATTTAATTCTGTTGGCTACCTGGTGCAGGTGGTGGAGGTGCTGGAGGTGGTGGTGGTGGCGGTGGTGGAGTTGGTGGCAGCCGAGGAGGTGGTGCAGGTGGTGGAGGTGGTGGAGGTGGTGGTGGTGGTGGTGGTGGAGGTGGTGGCGGTGGTGGAGGTGGTGCAGGTGGTGGAGGTGGTGGTGGAGGTGGTGGAGGTGGAGGTGGTGGTGGTGGTGGTGGTGGAGGTGGTGGTGGTGGTGGTGGTGGTGGTGGAGGTGGTGGAGGTGGTGGCGGCGGTGGAGGCGGTGGTGGTGGAGGTGGTGGCAGCGGCGATGGAGTTGGTGGAGGTGGTGGAGTTGGTGGAGGTGGTGGCGGCGGTGGAGGCGGTGGTGGTGGAGGTGGTGGCAGCGGTGATGACGGTGGTGGCAGCGGCGATGGAGTTGGTGGAGGTGGTGGCGGAGGTGGTGGCGGCGGTGGAGGTGGTGGAGGTGGTGGAGGTGGTGGAGGTGGTGGTGGAGTTGGTGGAGGTGGTGGAGGTGGTGGCGGCGGTGGAGGTGGTGGCGGCGGTGGAGGTGGTGGCGGCGGCACATCTCGCTCTGCGTCAGAGGGTTGGTCCCCCAGGAGACAATCACATGGAAATGAAGGTAATTACGTCCCTTCGCACAGTGGGAGCCCATCACAATTAATATTTACCAACGGCCTAATGAATTTCCTCCCTCTCCTCGCAGGTGAGACAGCCACCAATGGCCCCCTGGGTAATCTGCCAGCAAATTGGATGTTTGTTTGAATCACTTAGCCACTGCAGCCGCCGCAGCCACTACATACAAAATAGAGGAAAGCTATCATTATCATAATTATTCTTGTTGATGGTTATTATTGCTATTTTATGATGTTTGTTGATCAGCTTTGGGGGAGCGAGCCATGTTCCTCCGCCCAGATTAAAAGGCCAGTCCTCGGGGAAGAGCAACAGGAATACTTTGACCCCTTCATAGCCAAATGGCAAACATTGCACTCTCCATCCAATTTCGTAAATAACTTTTATTCCGAACTTTTGAAATGACTCGACAGGTTATTGGAAAACTGCTATTTGGGGATTAGACTTTACATTACTCAGAAACGCTTTGAAAAGAAACCCAATAATTTAAGAATTGGTTTTGGGGAGCACATCTCACCTGGTCTGACTGTCGTATTGTGTTCTGCAGATGGAAGCTATTAGGGATAGTTGACTCAAAAACAATATTTTAGTATTTTGGTCGATTTTATTAATACAATCCCAAAATGTTTGCATGTCAGATTTCAAGTTTTCCAGATTGAGCACTTTCAGTACAGAGAAAAACTGAGGATATTGCGTTTTGGATAAAAAACACTAAATATAGTTTGGAGTCAACTATCCCTTTAATGGATAAGTTATCACATCTGCTCAGCATTTCTCATCCATAAGATTGGCACAGTGTTCCCTGAGGGCATGGCTGTTGCCAGGCAAACTTTCTCTGTCAGCTGGAGTCAGACCAGACCAGAGGGACCTCCAGTAAGAGGCTTGGGTGAGAGGTCAAACTCCAGGAGTCAGGGACTGTCTTGGAGTGAGTGTGGCTGTGTCACAGCCTCCCAAATAGCACCCTATTCTCTAGATAGTGCACTACTTTTGACCAGGGCCCATAGGGAATAGGGTGCTATTTAGGACGCAGTGTTTCAGAAAAGAAACAGTTCAGTATTTAGTGGACACTGTGACAGGTGTCACAAATGGAAATAATTCAGAAGGAAAATAGAACAAAATGATTTCCAATATCACCAATCCCATACTAACTCACTCTAGTACTGAACTATTGCACAGGCTTAAGTAACTATAGCACAGGCTTAAGTAACTATAGCACAGGCTTAAGTAACTATAGCACAGGCTTAAGTAACTATAGCACAGGCTTAAGTAAATATAGCGCAGGCTTAAGTAACTATAGTGCAAGCTTAAGTAACTATAGCACATGCTTAAGTAACTATAGCACAGGCTTAAGTAACTATAGCACAGGCTTAAGTAACTATAGCACAGGCTTAAGTAACTATAGCACAGGCTTAAGCAACTATAGCACAGGCTTAAGTAACTATAGCGCAAACTTAAGTAACTATAGTGCAAGCTTAAGTAACTATAGCACATGCTTAAGTAACTATAGCACAGGCTTAAGTAACTATAGCACAGGCTTAAGTAACTATAGCACATGCTTAAGTAACTATAGCACAGGCTTAAGTAACTATAGCACAGGCTTAAGCAACTATAGCGCAAGCTTAAGTAACTATAGCCAGCCAATCCACAATTGTCTGCACTAGGTCTACCAAGTACTATCTCCATTAGGCTGTGGTTATGTCTCAAATGGCACCCTATTCCTTACATTGTGCACTATGTTTGACTAGAGCCCTCAAAAGTAGTGCATTAAAAGAGAAAAGCATGCCATTTGGGACGCATACCATATTTGATTGATGTCTATATCATTGACAGGTGTAAGTATGCCTGTATAGCATTGGAGGGAATGAAAACCCACACCATGCACAGGTATCCTCTCTTGACATTATCCATCAACCGTATTAGCTATTTGAATGGCTGCTGTCCATGTTGCTGAGACATGTAGTGCTTAGTTTGAAGTTTACAATGGGTGACAGATGTCATACAGGGAAAAAAATGCAGAATGAAAATACAGTAAAATTGTTTGTCAAATATTGTAGTTGACAGTCTGATCTTCTACGAAATCTAATATTGACTGTGGTAGCCAACAAACTGTAAAACGCTAATAATAGCAAGAAAACTGCAACAGGCTAAATAATATGCAATGACATGAGACAAGTTTAAAGAGCCCAGGGTTGCAAGGGGTGAAGGTACTTTACATAAGATAGTGTCTCATATGAGAGACAGAGACACCACATACACAATATATGGAGATGATTTGTATTTAAACTGGGGCTGCTCTGCTTGACACACACACACACACACACACACACACACACACCTCTTCTTTACTTATCTGTTTGGGGTGTGGCGAGCCTGCACCCAGACCTGGTGCTGCGTTGAAAGGCCTAATGGAGTGGATTTCCCACCCCCCATTCCCTCGATAATTGATAACGGAGCCATTATTTCATTTGAAGGGCCTAGTAAACAAACCACCCCGGACAGGCACAATATGGAAATCTTGCCACCGTATCGGAAGCACCACGAGTTATGGGTGCCGGCGCGGCGATTCTGTTCCATGTAATATACTCCTAACAGATTTAGTCATTAGGAGAAGCTGGGGTCAAGGCCAAATTGACATCAAATGGTTTAAATTAGCCCTACTTGTCCACATTGATTTATGTACAGTAGTAAATTGCATCTGTTGAGGAGGGTCTTTTCCATCAAAGGGCTCTTCACCCTAACTGATCTAAGGGGCATCATTATGCTGAAGCAGGTTGGAGTTTCCAGCCCAGGGAAATACTACACTGATTACTTAAAGAACGGCCTGAATGAAGACCAGATTACTTAAAGAATCGCCTGAATGAGTATCAGATTACATAAAAGAATGGCCTGAATGAGGACCAGATTACATAAAAGAATGGCCTGAATGAGGACCAGATTACATAAAAGAATGGCCTGAATGAGGACCAGATTACATAAAAGAATGGCCTGAAAGAGGACCAGATTACATAAAGAATGGCCTGAATGAGGACCGTGTTACATAAAGAATGGCCTGAATGAGGACCAGATTAAATAAAGAATGGCCTGAATGAGGACCGTGTTACATAAAGAATGGCCTGAATGAGGACCAGATTAAATAAAGAATGGCCTGAATGAAGACCGGATTACATAAAGAATGGCCTGAATGAGGACCGGATTACATAAAGAATGGCCTGAATGAGGACCGTGTTACATAAAGAATGGCCTGAATGAGGACCAGATTAAATAAAGAATGGCCTGAATGAGGACCGGATTACATAAAGAATGGCCTGAATGAGGACCGGATTACATAAAGAATGGCCTGAATGAGGACCGTGTTACATAAAGAATGGCCTGAATGAGGACCAGATTAAATAAAGAATGGCCTGAATGAGGACCGGATTACATAAAGAATGGCCTGAATGAGGACCGTGTTACATAAAGAATGGCCTGAATGAGGACCGGATTACTTAAAGAAAGACCAAATTCAGCATTTAATCAAATATTTATTTAAATTATTTTTGGGATGTAGCTACAGGGGTCATACAATTCTAAATCAAATAGCTAAATGATCCATGGTCTGACCATCTTAAAACAATTCCATATGTCAGTTTATGGAATTGTTTTAGACTTTTAGAGGTTAAAGGAGAGCTGGATCTGTGGAACAGGTGTTGAACCATCCAGTAGGTATAGCCTAGGTGAGATGACCCTGTTTTGAACCCAGCCCAAACTCTAGCATAGTGGATTAGTAGCGTATCTAGTAGTGTAGTAGTAGTGTATCTGTACTGGTGAAATTACATAATGGCAAGAAGAAACATTGACATGGCAATTACCCATACACAATGCGTCCGAGAAGTAATAATTATGTGAATGTCATCATTTTGAAGAGTGAATTACGGCACTGATATTGAAGCAGTCTGCGACGGTTTAAATGATGGCTGACCCGTTGTGTTGACATGAGACTGTTTGAACCACTAAGACACAACCAGCATCTGCCTGTGTTAGAACACTCATTCATTACACCAGCATCTGCCTGTGTTAAAACACTCATTCATTACATCAGCATCTGCTTGTGTTAAAACACTCATTCATTACAGTGCAATAAAATGAGGAAGATACATGAGCGCAGCTTTCGTTAAATACCATCCCTCAGGCCCTAGGCGTCACATGTTTCTGTTCAGCTGGTGATTTGTTGATTGCATGTTTCTCCCGCCTCCAAATTGAACAATGTCTGCAGGAGTCCATAGCGATTGCCCCAACGGCTTATTGATTTATGTTGCTGGGTGTCAGTCAGCCAGTGTTCTGCATTGTATGTTGGGCAATGAACCTAGTCTAATGAATTACAGTCCTCGAAAGCCTGGCTAGGCCTAGAACACATGCACACACACACACACACACACACACACACACATACACACACACATACACACACACAACCTTGTCAAGTCAGTGGCTGAGCACTACAAGCCTGAGCAGCTCTCTTCACTTCACTTAATTGGATTCTAATGTATTTGGCTCGCTTGAGTGAGCATGTAGATGGCAACCAGCACAGTCCAACTGAGTTGAGTTTATCAAGCAGATGAGAAGGAGAGAGGGAGAGGGAGAGGAGAGAGAGGAGGGAGAGAGAGAGAGAGAGAGAGAGAGAGAGAGAGAGAGAGAGAGAGAGAGAGAGAGAGAGAGAGAGAGAGAGAAGAGAGAGAGAGCGAGAGAGAGAGAGAGAGAGGAAGGAGAGAGGGAGAGGAAAGAGAGAGCGAGAGGTCATGAGCAGATGAGCTCCTGAATCTTTCAGCATTTCTCTACAAAAATATATATTTAGAGTCAGATAAACTTTTTTTTTTATGTTTTAAAGGACATATTACAGGATACTACCCTTCACAACATAACCTTCACTCCAAATCAGAGCTCCAAACCTACAACCAGATCTTGGACTAAATTACCTAGAAGGATTTTGGAAGGATTCTTACTACCAAGGATTCTTACTGCCAAGGACTATCCAGCAAACTTTCTGACAAACCAACAACTAGCAAAAGGGCAACTTCAAACACTTCCAAAAGGACTTCCACAGAATCAAAGAGAGAGCACGGCAGGAGAAGCTTTCTCTTGGTGATGACTCCCCCACCCCGAGCGAGTCTGATCACACCTTTTCAAACTACCCTGCAGACGAGGAGAGTCATCCCCCCCCTGAACAGAACCAGGTCCAACAGCTGCACTGCTCCTCCATCATTGAAAGAGAGATGGTGGAGCTCAGAGAGCTAGTCCACACACTCCAGTCAACACAGACCCACAAAACAGACCAGCACAACAACATCCCCTCCCAACAGGACCTGAAGGGCTAACACTGGAGATAGACGGCTCATTGGTCTGAGGTGAGAGACATTAAGGAGGAGAGAGAGGAACACACAGACCAGCTAACAGCACTGCAGGAGGAGAGAGAGAGAGGAACACACAGACCAGCTAACAGCACTGCAGGAGGACAGAGAGAGAGAGGAACACACAGACCAGCTAACAGCACTGCAGGAGGAAGGAGAGGAACACACAGACCAGCTAACAGCACTGCAGGAGGAGAGAGAGAGGAACACACAGACCAGCTAACAGCACTGCAGGAGGAAAGAGAGAGGAACACACAGACCAGCTAACAGCACTGCAGGAGGAAGGAGAGGAACACACAGACCAGCTAACAGCACTGCAGGAGGAAGGAGAGGAACACACAGACCAGCTAACAGCACTGCAGGAGGAGAGAGAGAGAGAGGAACACACAGACCAGCTAACAGCACTGCAGGAGGAGAGAGAGAGGAACACACAGACCAGCTAACAGCACTGCAGGAGGAGAGAGAGAGAGAGAGGAACACACAGACCAGCTAACATCACTGCAGGAGGAAGGAGAGGAACACACAGACCAGCTAACAGCACTGCAGGAGGAGAGAGAGAGGAACACACAGACCAGCTAACAGCACTGCAGGAGGAGAGAGAGAGAGGAACACACAGACCAGCTAACAGCACTGCAGGAGGAGAGAGAGAAAGTTGAGGTGCAGACTCCCCCTCCTGACACCCACCCCTGTCAGCCCCCCAGATAGCTCTCCTGACACCCCCACGAGGACATACAAAAGCCAGAGATTGAGAATAAACTTTTTCCAAAACATAAAAGTGGTGTCCAAACACCAAGCGCGCCCAAGACCTGCTGTCTGAGGACTGACTAGGGTCCCCCAGCCACATCATAATTCACACAGGGACAAATGACCTGAGGGTCCAGCAGGAAAGGGTGGCCACAGCACTCCAGGGAGTGATTGAAAAAGCTTCTTCCTTATTCCCTAACTCACAAGTGGTCCTCTCCACTGTACTACTGCCAACATACAGCGGGTGAATGCAAGCATTTCCTGGGACTGTGCCTCAAAACCTAACGTCTACCACTCCACCGTGGACTTGAACATCCTTTACGACCAAGTCCACCTCTACAAGGCAGCAGGCCCCACCTTTGCCAGGACATCACCCCCAACCACAGCCCCTCACACAGGAGCAACACAGCAACGGACACCCCGCCCAGACCAGAGAGACACCCTCCCAGAACTGTGAGACCCCGTCCCAGATGATCCACACGAAGAGGACCTACGCTAAGCTATATGGAATTGTCTTAAGGTCATACCAAGGATCATTTTGCTATTTGATTTTTTAATTTTAAGACCACTTGAAGCATCAAAAAAATATCTAAAAAAACGTTTTATGAAAATGGTTATTTGGCCTTACTATTAGCCCATACAAATGCATTGAATAACAAATTCTCTACATGGAACAACAGATAGTCCCCCCCAACAAAATCAAAAGGAAGTTTGTTCTGAAGTGTCTGTCCTATATCTGAGAGATACAAGAAAGATCAGGAAACTTTTAGTATTTATTTTCTTACAGGTATTTAACCCCTTATTTTTGGCACTAAACAGTCTCCATATATACTTCCATTCATTTTTTCAACCGGTACCAGGGGACCTTTCAGATGAGTCTTGTGAGGCCTGTGGGCGACATGTACGTGTTTGTGAGTCTCACCTTTCCACAGAGGGGTCATATTTGTGTGTTGCCCAAACTGTTCGGACGCTACAGACAGAAGTTGGCAGATCGGCTGTACCGACTTCAGACGAGTCCCAAGACGCTTGTAGGGGGTCATAGAGCAAAACGGAGAACACTAATCTTTCCATAGAGGGGTCATAGCAGTTTGTAGGACTAACTGTTCAGAGGCTACAGATGGTTTTTGTGAGAAGACCAGAATTTTTTTCGGGACGTCTCACGGTCTGACAAACACCGCTCTGTCACCTTTCATCGCAGATGCGGAAGTGCGACATCGGCAGATGCGGTAGACTGATATCTCTAGCCTAAACGGACAGATTTTGATTGGGCTTTTTTTTCAGGGAGTTAGTTAATGAACACAGCTTCTCAATCCTAGAGTGGGAGACCAAATCATTTCCAGACCCAGGGACATGTACTAGTCTGTGTCAGGGCGTGTTGTAGGTGTAGTGTAGGAATCAAACGCAGGACGCAGACTGAATGTTCCAAAGGCTGTAATACTGGCCCAACACAGGCAACAGGACAACTAAGCCCGACAGCAAAAACACGCACGAAGGCGAAAGGTAAATGCGCACTAACAGGTGCGACAAAATGTAACGGTGCACACACAGGTGCAAATAAGCTCCAGCACAGTGGAGAAATACGCTCAACCGAGCAAAACACAACACTGACGGAAACAATCACACACAACACTAGACAAACACAACGAGAAACTTATAGGACACTAATTACGTCAAAACAGAAACAGGTGTGGAAACAAACAGACAAAAGCAAACGAACATGAAACATATAGCGGTGGCAGCTAGAATTCCGGAGACGACGAACGCCGAAGCCTGCCCGAACAAGGGAGAGAGGCAGCCTCGGCCGAAACCGTGACAGTACCCCCCCCTTGACGCGCGGCTCCAGACGTGCGCCGACTCCGGCCTCGGGGACGACCAGGAGGACGCGGCGCAGGGCGCGTCGGATGCCTCCGATGGAACTCCGTCAGGAGCGACGGGTCCAACACGTCTCTCCTCGGCACCCAGCACCGCTCCTCCGGACCGTACCCCTCCCACTCCACTAGATACTGGAGACCCCTCATCCGACGTCTCGAATCCAAGATGGATCTCACGGAGTACGCCGGTGCCCCCTCGATGTCCAACGGGGGCGGAGGAGTCTCCAAGATCTCATCTTCTTGGAGTGGGCCCGCTACCACCGGCCTGAGAAGGGACACATGGAACGAGGGGTTAATACACTTATACTCCACAGGTAGCTGTAATCTATAACATACCTCGTTCAACCTTCTCAGGACTTTAAATGGCCCTACAAACCGCCGACCCAGTTTCCGACAGGGCAGGCGGAGGGGCAGGTTTCTGGTAGAGAGCCAGACTCGATCACCAGGTGCGTACACCGGCGCCTCACTGCGGTGGAGATCAGCGCTCGCCTTCTGACGTCGGAGGGCCCGCTGCAGGTGGACGTGTGCAGCGTTCCAAGTCTCCTCCGAGCGCCGCGCCCACTCATCCACCGCAGGAGCCTCGATCTGGCTCTGCTGCCAGGGTGCCAGAACCGGCTGGTAACCTAACACACATTGAAATGGAGTTTGGTTAGTGGAGGAATGGCGTAGGGAATTCTGGGCCATCTCGGCCCAGGGAACGTACCTTGACCACTCCTCCGGCCGGTCCTGGCAGTATGTTCTGAGAAACCTACCCACATCCTGGTTTACGCGTTCCACCTGCCCATTGCTCTCCGGGTGGTAACCCGAGGTGAGGCTCACCGAGACCCCCAACCGCTCCATAAACGCTCTCCAGACTCTGGAGGTGAATTGGGGACCCCGATCAGCCACAATGTCCTCGGGTACCCCGTAGTGCCGGAACACATGGGTAAACAGTGCCTCGGCAGTTTGCAGGGCCGTAGGAAGACCCGGCATGGGGAGCAAACGACAGGCCTTAGAGAACCGGTCCACAACGACCAGGATGGTAGTATTCCCTTGGGAGAGGGGAAGGTCTGTTATAAAGTCCACTGAGAGGTGGGACCATGGCCGTTGTGGAACGGGCAGGGGTAGCAACTTACCCCTAGGTAGATGTCTAGGCGCCTTACACTGGGCGCACACCGAGCAGGAGGAAACATAAACCCTCACATCCCTTGCCAACGTGGGCCACCAGTACTTGGCACTAAGACAGTGCACCGTCCGGCCGATACCCGGATGTCCAGAGGAGGGTGACGTGTGAGCCCAATAGATCAATCGATCCCGAACCTCGAGCGGAACGTACTTCCGACCCTCCGGGCACTGTGGTGGACTAGGGTCGGTGCGTAACGCCCGCTCGAGTTCAGCATCGACCTCCCACACTACCGGTGCCACCAGACACGACTCAGGCAGTATGGGAGTGGGCTCCACGGACCTCTCCTCCGCGTCATACCGCCGAGACAGCGCATCTGCCTTGCCATTCTGTGACCCAGGGATGTACGTGATCTTAAAAGTAAACCTGGTCAAGAACATACTCCATCTTGCCTGGCGAGGGTTCAGCCTCCTCGCCGCCCGGATGTACTCCAGGTTACGGTGGTCCGTCAAAATGAGGAAAGGGTGTTGAGCCCCCTCAAGCCAGTGCCTCCACACCTTTAGAGCCTGTACCACGGCTAACAGCTCCCTGTCCCCTACGTCATAGTTCCGCTCCGCCGGACTGAGCTTCTTAGAATAAAAAGCACAGGGGCGGAGTTTAGGTGGCGCGCCAGACCGTTGTGAAAGCACGGCTCCTAAACCGGCCTCCGACGCGTCCACCTCTACTTGGAACGGCAAAGAGGGATCCGGATGCGCCAGCACCGGGGCCGAGGTAAACAGGTCCTTCAGCCTCCCAAACGCCCTGTCCGCCTCGGCCGACCACTGCAGACGCACCGGACCCCCCTTCAACAGAGACGTGATGGGAGCTGCCACCTGTCCAAAACCCCGGATAAACCTCCTGTAGTAATTTGCAAACCCCAAACACTGCTGCACCTCCTTCACAGTGGTTGGTGTTTGCCAATTACGCACGGCCGACACCCGGTCTACCTCCATCTTCACCCCTGACGCAGACAACTGATAACCCAAAAAGGAGACCGACTCCTGGAAAAACAGACACTTCTCTGCCTTCACATACAGGTCGTGCTCCACCAGCCTCCGCAACACCCTGCGCACCAGGGCCACATGCTCGACACGGGTAGGTGAGTACACGAGAATGTCATCAATGTACACCACCACCCCCTGCCCCTGCATGTCCCTGAAGATCTCATCCACAAATGATTGGAAAACTGATGGAGCGTTCATCAACCCGTATGGCATGACCAGATACTCGTAATGGCCCGAGGTGGTACTAAAGGCTGTTTTCCATTCATCACCCTCCCTGATGCGCACCAAGTTGTACGCGCTCCTGAGATCTAATTTCGTGAAGAAACGCGCCCCATGCAACGACTCAGTCATGGTCGCAATCAGCGGGAGTGGATAACTATACTTCACCGTAATCTGATTGAGACCACGGTAATCGATGCACGGACGCAAACCACCATCCTTTTTCTTCACAAAAAAGAAACTCGAGGACGCGGGGGAAGTGGACGGCCGTATGTATCCTTGTCTCAGCGATTCGTCTATGTAAATCTCCATAGCTTTCTTCACCTCCTGAGACAGAGGATACACATGGCTCCGTGGGAGCGCAGCTCCTGCCTGGAGGTTTATCGCACAATCCCCCTGCCTATGGGGTGGCAACCGCGTCGCCCTCGCCTTACTAAACGCAATAGCCAAATCCCCATACTCAGGTGGAACGTGCAATGCGGGCACCTGGTTTGGACTCTCCACCGAGGTAGCCCCTACGGAAACGCCCAAACATCTACCCACACACTGAGCAGACCACTCCATCAGAGCCCTCTCCTGCCACGAAATCGCTGGGTTATGGGTACTCAACCAGGGCATGCCCAGCACCACCGGATACGCAGGAGAGTCAATCAGGAACAGCTGAATCATCTCCTGATGATCCCCCTGCGCACACATCCTAAGTGGCGCCGTGACCTCCCTGATTAAGCCCGTACCCAACGGACGACTATCTAGGGTGTGAACGGGAAAAGGAACATCAACAGGAATGAGGGGAATCCCTAACGCTAAACAAAACTTTTTATCAATAAAATTCCCAGCCGCGCCTGAATCTACCAGCGCCTTATGCTGGGAATGAGGTGCTACCTGTGGAAAACGTACAGGCATACAAAAATGGGCAACAGTGAGCTCTGGGTGAGTGGGGCGCCTACTCACCTGGAGGGAATCCCCAGTGCGGGACCTGTCGTCATCTCCCCTAGGAGGCCATCCCCAGCACCTAGCCGCGGTGTGTCCTCCCCGACCACAGTTGGTGCAGTGGATGGACCCCCTAGCCTGCCGACTCCTCCTCTCTCTAGCGCCAGCGCCCCCGAGCTCCATAGGACACGGCTCGGAGGCGCTGAAGGGTGGAATGGACGGACCCTCCGCAGGACGTCCGCGGGTAGCCAGCAGGGTATCCAGCCTGATGGACATATCAACCAGCTGGTCGAAAGTGAGGCTGGTGTCCCTACAAGCCAGCTCCCGACGGACGTCCTCTCGTAGGCTACATCGGTATAGATCGATGAGGGCCCGATCATTCCACCCTGCATCTGCCGCTAGAGTACGGAATTCGAGCGCGAATTCCTGGGCACTTCTCCTCCCCTGCCGGAGGAAGACCAGACGCTCCCCCGCCGCTTTCCCCTCCGGGGGATGGTCAAACACCGCCCTGAAGCGGTGGGAGAACTCGGTGTACGTAATCGTCGTGGCGTCGATCTTCCTCCACTCCGCGTTGGCCCACTCCAACGCTTTTCCGGCCAGGCAGGAGATCAGGGCGGACACGCTCTCATGCCCTGAAGGTGCCGGGTGCACTGTGGCCAGGTATAGCTCTACCTGGAGCAGGAATCCCTGACACCCAGCCGCGGTCCCGTCGTAGGCCCTCGGGAGAGATAGTCGGACTCCTCGAGGTTCCGGCGCTGGAATGGGCGGGCTGGCCGATGGTGCTGGCAGGGCGGGCGGCGGTGGAGGCGAACCCCAGCCTCGGAGTGTGGTAATCACCTCCTGCAGGGCGGTCCCCATCTGCAGGAGCTGCTCTTGCTGGTCCCGAACCTGGGCTTCCAGTCTCGTCTGGGCTGCTTCGGCTCCTGCTGATTCCATTGGTGGTGTGTGATTCTGTCAGGGCGTGTTGTAGGTGTAGTGTAGGAATCAAACGCAGGACGCAGACTGAATGTTCCAAAGGCTGTAATACTGGCCCAACACAGGCAACAGGACAACTAAGCCCGACAGCAAAAACACGCACGAAGGCGAAAGGTAAATGCGCACTAACAGGTGCGACAAAATGTAACGGTGCACACACAGGTGCAAATAAGCTCCAGCACAGTGGAGAAATACGCTCAACCGAGCAAAACACAACACTGACGGAAACAATCACACACAACACTAGACAAACACAACGAGAAACTTATAGGACACTAATTACGTCAAAACAGAAACAGGTGTGGAAACAAACAGACAAAAGCAAACGAACATGAAACATATAGCGGTGGCAGCTAGAATTCCGGAGACGACGAACGCCGAAGCCTGCCCGAACAAGGGAGAGAGGCAGCCTCGGCCGAAACCGTGACAGTCTGTGGCTACCAAACGTCAAAACTGGACGAGAACCTGACACTCTCAGCACAAACAGGGACAAACACCTACCTGGAGGTGACAGCATTCCCTCCCCAATATGCCCCCCCTAGGCACAACTACAACAAAACAACCCACAAAAACGGGTCACAACTCCTGCAGCTCTGTCGCACGCTGGGTCTGTACATAGTCAATGGTAGGCTTCAAGGAGACTCCTACGGTAGGTACACCTACAGTTCATCTCTTGGCAGCAGTACTGTAGACTACTTTATCACCGACCTCAACCCAAAGTCTCTCAGAGCGTTCACAGTCAGCCCACTGACACCCCTATCAGATCACAATAAAATCACAGTCTACTTGAACAGAGCTATGCTCAATCATGAGGTATCAAAGCCGAACAAACTGGATACTATTAAGAAATGCTATAGATGGAAGGAAAGAGTGTAGAAATCTACCAGAAAACAATTAGCCAACAACAAATTCAATGCCTTCAACAACTTCCTGGACGAAACGTTCCACTGTAATAAAGAAGGTATAAACTAGACAGTAGAAAGCCTAAACAGTATATTTGACCTCTCAGCTTCCCTATCAAATCAAAACATTTCAACCAGACAACCTAAGAAAATTAACAAAAATGACAAATGGTTTGATGAAGAATGCAAAAACCTAAGAAATAAATTGAGGAACCTATCCAACCAAAAACACAGAGACCCAGAAAACCTGAGCCTACGCCTTCAACATGGTGAAACAATAAAACAGTACAGAAATACTCTACGGAAAAAGAAAGAACAGCACATCGGAAATGAGCTCAATGTAATTGAAGAATCCATTGAATCTAACCATTTCTGGGAAAATTGGAACACACTAAACAAACAACAACACGAAGAGCTATCTATCCAAAACGGAGATGTATGGGTAAACCACTTCTCCAATCTTTTTGGATCTATAACAAAGAACAAACAGCAAAAACATATACATGATCAAATACAAATCTTAGAATCAACTATTAAAGACTATCAGAACCCACTGGATTCTCCAGTTACACTGAATGAACTACATGACAAAATACAAACCCCTAAACCAAAAAAGGCCTGTGGTGTTGATGGTGTCCTATACTGAACAAAAATATAAATGCAACACGCAACAATTTCAAAATGTTTACTGAGTTACAGTTCATAGAAGGAAATCAGTCAATTTAAATAAATTCATTAGGCCCTAATCTATGGATTTCACATGACTGGGCAGGGGCGCAGCCATGGGTGGGCCTGGGAGGGCATAGGCCCACCCATTGGGGAGCCAGGCCCAGCCAATCAGAATGAGTTTTTCCCCACAAAAGGGCTTTATTACAGACAGAAATACTCATCAGCGCCACCACTCCGTATGTGGAGGTCCTGGGCTGGCGTGGTTACACGTGGTCTGCGGTTGTGAGGCAGGTCGAATGTACAGCCAAATTCTCTAAAACGATGTTGGTCGCGGCTTAAGGTAGAGAAATTAACATTCAATTCTCTGGCAACAGCTCTGTTGGACATTCCTGCAGTCAGCATGCCAATTGCATGCTCCCTCAAGACATCTGTGGCATTGTGTTGTGTGACAAAACTGCACATTTTAGAGTGGCCTTTTATTGTCCCCAGCACAAGGTGCACCTGTGTAATGATCATACTGTTTAATCAGCTTCTTGATATGCCACACCTGTCAGGTGGATGGATTAGCTTGGCAAAGGAGAAATGCTCACTAAAAGGGATGTAAACAAATTTGTGCACAACATTTTAGAGAAATAAGCTTTTGTGCATATGGAAATTTTGAAACATGGGACCAACACATTACATGTTGCGTTTATATTTTTGTTCAGTATTGTCACGAATTCCGCCGAGACTGCTCCTCCTCCTTGCTCGGGCAGGCTTCGGCGTTCGTCGTCCCCGGAGTACTAGCTACTACCGCTTGATGTCTCGATGTTTGTTTGGTCTTGTCTTGTTAGTGCACCTGTTTCGTGTTATGTATTGATTAGGTCACCTATAAGTTTCCTTTAGTTTTGTTTGCAGTTGTGTGTGATTGTCCGCCTGTCCATTGATGTTTGGTATTTTGTTCTCGTATTGATAGTGTATTTACGCACTGTTTGCGTAATCGCTCGCCTCCAGTTTTGAGGCCTGTTATTTTGTATTTGTCTTGTTGACTAGTAAAGTCGTTTTGACTGAGCTTCTGTGTCCTGCGCCTGACTCCAACACCGCATCCACATCAGCTTTTGACAGAATCACACACCAATACTATGGAGTCAGCAGGAGCAGCGGCGGCGACCGAGTCGCTGGAGGATCGGGTCAGCTGCCAGGACGCCAGGATCCAGCAACTCGGCTCCGCCATGCTAGAGGTGATGAACACCCTGCGCCGATGGGAAAGGGGAGGCGTTCCCACACCTCCTCCTACCTTACCACCACCATCGGCCAGCCCCACCAGACCAGCTCCGGAGTCCAGTGGGATTCGGCTCTCGCTCCCGAGGGCGTATGATGGCACCGCAGCCGGGTGTCAGGGGTTCCTCCTTCAGGTGGAACTCTACCTGGCCACCATACACCCGGCGCCCTCGGGATACGAGAGCGTTTCCGCCCTCATCTCCTGTCTCTCCGGCAAGGCGTTGGAGTGGGCCAACGCCGAATGGAGGGGAATAGACGCCGCCACCATCAGCTACGCGGAGTTCTCCCGCCGCTTCAGGGCTGTATTCGATCACCCTCCTGAGGGTAAAGCGGCGGGGGAGCGTCTGTTCCACCTCCGACAGGGGAAGAGGAGCGCACAGGAGTTCGCCCTGGATTTCCGGACTCTAGCGGCGGATGCGGGGTGGAATGAGAGGGCCCTCATCGACCACTATCGGTGTAGCCTACGTGAGGACGTTCGACGAGAGCTGGCCTGCAGGGACACCACTCTATCCTTCGACCAGCTGGTGGACATGTCCATCCGTCTGGATACCCTGCTGGCCACCCGCGGACGTCCCGAGTTGGGGCCGTCCATTCCATCCCCCAGCATCTCCGAGCCTAGCCCTATGGAGCTCGGGGGTGCTGGCGCTAGAGAGAGGAGGAGAGAGAGCCCGAGGGGGGCCGTCCCCTGCACCAACTGTGGCCGTGGAGGACACACTGCGGCTAGGTGCTGGGGAGGGTCTCCAGGGAGTCGGGGCAACAGGTCACGCACTGGGGAGTCATTCCAGGTGAGTAGGCGCCCCACTCACCCAGAGCTCTCTGTTGTTCACTTGTGTATACCTGTGGTATTTCCTCAGGTTGCATCTCATTCCCAGCATAAGGCGCTAGTCGATTCAGGCGCAGCTGGGAATTTTATTGATCGAAAATTTTGTATTAAGTTAGGGATTCCCCTCCTGCCCGTTGATGCACCCTTCCCTGTCCATGCCCTAGATAGCCGCCCGTTGGGATCTGGGTTGATTAGGGAGGTCACAGCGCCACTAAAGATGAAGACACAGGGGGGTCATGAGGAGATCATTCAGTTGTACCTGATCGACTCTCCTGCGTATCCCGTGGTGCTGGGGCTTCCTTGGTTAATCACCCATGACCCCACCATTTCGTGGCAACAGAGGGCTCTCAAGGAGTGGTCTGACCAGTGTGTTGGGCGATGTTTAGGTGTTTCCGTTGGGGCGATAACGGTGGAGAGTCCGAACCAAGTGCCCGCAATGCACATTCCCCCTGAGTCTGAGGATTTGGCACTCGTGTTCAGCAAGACTAGGGCGACGCGATTGCCACCTCATAGACAGGGAGATTGTGCGATAAACCTCCAGACAGGTGCGGCACTCCCGCGGAGCCATGTGTATCCTCTGTCTCAAGAGGAGACGGCGGCTATGGAGACATACATAGCCGAGTCCCTGAGACAAGGATACATACGGTCCTCCACTTCCCCTGCGTCCTCGAGTTTCTTTTTTGTGAAGAAGAAGGATGGAGGGTTGCGCCCGTGTATTGATTATCGTAGTCTCAATCAGATCACGGTTAAATACAGTTACCCTCTTCCTCTGATTGCGAGTATGACTGAATCATTACGCGGAGCGCGTTTCTTCACAAAACTGGATCTCAGGAGCGCCTATAACTTGGTGCGCATTAGGGAGGGAGATGAATGGAAGACGGCATTTAGTACCACCTCAGGTCATTATGAGTATCTCGTCATGCCATACGGGTTAATGAATGCTCCTTCAGTCTTCCAATCATTCGTGGACGAGATCTTCCGGGACCTGCATGGGCAGGGTGTGGTAGTGTACATTGACGACATCCTAGTGTACTCTTCTACACGAGCCGAGCATGTAGCCCTGGTACACCGAGTGTTGGGTAGGCTGTTGGAGCATGACTTGTATGTCAAGGCAGAGAAATGTCTGTTTTTCCAGGAGTCCATCTCCTTCTTGGGTCATCGGTTGTCCGCGTCAGGGGTGAAGATGGAGATTGACCGTGTGTCAGCCGTGCGTAACTGGCAAACCCCAACCACGGTTAAAGAGGTGCAGCAGTTTTTGGGGTTTGCCAATTACTACCGGAGGTTTATCCGGGGTTTTGGACAGGTAGCAGCTCCCATTACTTCCCTGCTGAAGGGGGGCCAGGTGCGTTTGCAGTGGTCGGCTGAAGCGGACAGGGCGTTTGGTAAACTGAAGGACCTGTTCACTTCGGCTCCGGTGCTGGCGCACCCGGACCCCGCTTTAGCGTTCCAGGTAGAGGTGGACGCGTCAGAGGCCGGGATTGGGGCAGTACTGTCGCAACGCTCAGGCACGCCTCCTAAGCTCCGTCCCTGCGCTTTTTATTCTAAAAAGCTCAGCCCGGCGGAACGTAATTATGACGTAGGGGACAGGGAGCTGTTAGCCGTGGTTCAAGCTCTAAAGGTGTGGAGGCATTGGCTTGAGGGGGCTCAACACCCTTTTCTCATTCTGACTGATCACCGTAACCTGGAGTACATCCGGGCAGCTAGGAGATTGAACCCTCGTCAGGCTAGGTGGAACATGTTTCTGACCCGGTTCGTGTTTAAGATAACCTACATCCCAGGGTCCCAGAACGGTAAGGCAGACGCCCTGTCCAGGCGGTATGACACAGAGGAGAGGTCCATTGAGCCCACTCCCATACTGCCGGAGTCTTGTCTGGTGGCACCGGTGGTATGGGAGGTCGATACGGAAATTGAGCGGGCGTTACGCACCGACCCTACTCCCCCAGAGTGTCCAGTGGGTCGGACGTACGTGCCGCTCGAGGTCCGTAATCGTCTCATTTATTGGGCTCATACGTCACCCTCCTCTGGACATCCAGGTATTGGCCGGACAGTGCACTGCCTTAGTGTTAAGTACTGGTGGCCAACATTGGCTAGGGACGTGAGGGTTTATGTCTCCTCCTGCTCGGTGTGCGCTCAGTGTAAGGCGCCTAGACACCTGCCCAGGGGGAAGTTACAACCCCTGCCCGTTCCACAACGGCCGTGGTCTCACCTCTCGGTGGACTTTGTTACGGACCTTCCCCCCTCTCAGGGGAATACCACTATTCTGGTCGTTGTGGATCGGTTCTCTAAGAACTGTCGTCTCATCCCAATGCCGGGTCTCCCTACTGCCCTGCAGACTGCTGAGGCTTTGTTTACCCACGTCTTCCGGCACTACGGGGTTCCCGAGGATATAGTGTCTGATCGGGGTCCCCAATTCACCTCTAGAGTCTGGAGGGCGTTCATGGAACGCTTGGGGGTCTGGGTTAGCCTTACCTCGGGGTTCCACCCTGAGAGTAATGGGCAGGTGGAGAGAGTGAACCAGGATGTGGGTAGGTTTCTGAGATCATATTGCCAGGGCCGGCAGGAGGAGTGGTCGGGGTATATCCCCTGGGCAGAGATGGCTCAGAACTCTCTTCGCCACTCCTCTACTAACCTGACCCCTTTCCAGTGTGTGTTAGGGTGTCAGCCGGTTCTGGCACCATGGCATCAGAGCCAGATCGAGGCTCCTGCGGTGGATGAGTGGTTTCGGCGCTCGGAGGAGACGTGGAACGCTGCACACGTCCATCTGCAGCGGGCCATCCGTCGGCAGAAGGCGAGCGCCGATCTCCACCGCAGTGAGGGTCCAGTATACGCACCTGGAGATCGAGTCTGGCTCTCGACTCGAAACCTGCCCCTTCGCCTGCCCTGCCGGAAGCTGGGTCGGCGGTTTGTGGGGCCATTTAAAGTCCTGAGGAGATTGAACAAGGTTTGCTACAAGTTACAACTGCCTAATGATTATCACATTAACCCCTCGTTCCATGTGTCTCTCCTCAGGCCGGTGGTAGCTGGTCCACTCCAGGACAATGAGATAAGAGAGACTCCTCCGCCCCCACTGGACATCGAGGGGGCTCCGGCGTACTCGGTCCGGTCCATCGTGGATTCAAGACGTCGGATGGGGGGTCTACAATATCTCGTGGAGTGGGAGGGGTACGGCCCGGAGGAACGGTGCTGGGTGCCTAGGAGGGACATTTTAGATCCATCCCTCCTGACTGAGTTCCACCGTAGTCATCCCACGCGCCCTGCTCCGCGTCCTCCTGGTCGTCCCCGAGCCCGGGGTCAGCGCACGGCTGGAGCCGCGCGTCAAGGGGGGGGTACTGTCACGAATTCCGCCGAGACTGCTCCTCCTCCTTGCTCGGGCAGGCTTCGGCATCGTCGTCCCCGGAGTACTAGCTACTACCGCTTGATGTCTCGATGTTTGTTTGGTCTTGTCTTGTTAGTGCACCTGTTTCGTGTTATGTATTGATTAGGTCACCTATAAGTTTCCTTTAGTTTTGTTTGCAGTTGTGTGTGATTGTCCGCCTGTCCATTGATGTTTGGTATTTTGTTCTCGTATTGATAGTGTATTTACGCACTGTTTGCGTAATCGCTCGCCTCCAGTTTTGAGGCCCGTTATTTTGTATTTGTCTTGCTGAATAGTAAAGTCGTTTTGACTGAGCTTCTGTGTCCTGCGCCTGACTCCAACACCGCATCCACATCAGCTTGTGACAAGTATAAAGAAAATGTACAGGCCAAACATTCCAATTTAAACTCCTTATCCTCATCCTCAGCTCTGGCGTCTTCCCCAATACTTGGAACCAAGGACTGATCACCCCAATCCACAAAAGTGGAGACAAATTTGACCCCAATAACTACCGTGGGATATGCGTCAACGGCAACCTTGGGATAATCCTCTGCATTATCATTAACAGCAGACTCGTACATTTCCTCAGTGAAAACAATGTACTGAGCAAACGTCAAATTGGCTTTTTATCAAATTACCGTACGACAGACCACGTATTCACCCTGCACACCCTAACTGACAAACAAACAAACCAAAACCAAAGCAAAATCTTCTCATGCTTTGTTGATTTCAAAAAAGCTTTTGACTCAATTTGGCATGAGGGTCTGCTATGCAAATTAATGGAAAGTGGTGTTGGGGGAAAAACATACAACATTATAAAATCCATGTACACAAACAACAAGTGTGTGGTTAAAATGGGCAAAAAACACACACATTTCTTTCCTTAGGGCCTTGGGGTTAGACAGGTATGCAGCTTGAGCCCCACCCTCTTCAACATACAGTGCATTCGGAAAGTATTCAGACCCCTTGACTTTTTACACATTTTGTTACGTTACAGCCTTATTCTAAAATGTATTAAATAAGATAAACTCCTCATCAATCTACACAAAATACCCCATTATGACAAAGCGAAAACAGGTTTTTAGACATTTTTGCAAATGTATTAAAAATAAAAACAAGAAATACCTTATTTACATAAGTATTCAGACCCTTTGCTATGAGACTCGAAATTGACCACCAAGACTATTCCTAGAGCTGGCCGCCCGGCCAAACTGAGCAATTGGGGGAGAAGGGCCTTGGTCAGGGAGGTGACCAACAACCCGATGGTCACTCTGACAGAGCTCTAGAGTTCCTCTGTGGAGATGGAAGAACCTTCCAGAAGGACAACTATCTCTGCAGCACTCCACCAATCAGGCCTTTATGGTAGAGTGGCCAGACGGAAGTCAGTCCTCAGTAAAAGGCACATGACAGCCCGCTTGGAGTTTGCCAAAAGGCACCTAAAGACTCTCAGACCATGAGAAACAAGATTCTTTGGCCTGAATGCCAAGCGTTACGTCTGGAGGAAACCTGGCACCATCCCTATGGTGAAGTATGGTGGAAGCAGCATCATGCTGTGGGGAGGTTTTTCAGCGGCAGGGACTGAGAGACTAGTCAGGATCAAGGGAAAGATGAACGGAGCAAAGTACAGAGATCCATTTTAAATCCATTTTAAAATAAGTCTGTAATGTAACAAAATGTGTAAAAAGTAAAGGAGTCTGAATACTTTCCGAATGAACTGTACACATCAACGAATTGGCGAGGACTCTAGAACAGTCTGCAGCACCCTACTAGAATCTGAAGTCAAATGTCTACTGATTGCTGATGATCTGGTGCTTCTGTCCCCAACCAAGGAGGGCCTACAGCAGCACCTAGATCTTCTGCACAGATTCTGTTAAATTTGGGCCCTGAGGGTAAATCTCAGTAAAATAAAAATAATGGTGTTCCGAAAAAAGGTCCAGTTGCCAGGACCACAAATACAAATTCCATCTAGACACTGTTGTCCTAGAGCACACAAAAACCTATACCTACCTCGGCCTAAACATCAGCACCAACTGGTAACTTCCACAAAGCTCTGAAGGTTTTGAGAGACATGGCAAGAAGTGCCTTCGATGCCATCAAAAGGAACATTACATTTGATCCAAATTAGGATCTGGCTAAAAATACTTGAATCAGTTAGAAGCCATTGTTAGAACCCATTGTGAGGTCTGGGGTCCAATTACCAACCAAGAATTCACAAAATGGGACAAACACCAAATTGAGACTCAAATTGCAGAATTCTGCAAAAACATATTCCGTGTACAAAGTAAAACACCAAATAACGCATGCAGAGCAGAATTAGGACGATTCCCACTCATGATAAAAATCCAGAAAATAGCAATTAAATTCTACAACCACCTAAAAGAAAGCGATTCTCAAACCTTCCATAACAAAGCCCTCACCTACAGAGAGATGAACCTAGAAAAGAGTCCCCTCAGCCAGCTGGTACTGGGACTATGTTCACAAACCCAAAAGACCCCACAGAGCCCCAGGACAGCAACACAATTAGTCCCAACCAAATCATGAGAAAACAAAAAGATATTTAAACATTGGAAAGATTTAACAAAAATCTGAGCAAACTGGAATGTTATTTGGCCCTAAACAGAGAATACACCGTAGCAGAATACCTGACCAGTGACTGACACAAAATGAAGGAAGGCTTTGACTGTGTAAAGACTCAGTGAGCATGGCCTTGCTATCGAGAGGCCGCCGTAGGTGGAAAATCAGCTACACTTACTAACCAAATGAAATGTCTATATTATTTGCACAACTTTTGAGAGTGTAATGTTTACTGTTAATTTCTCATTGTTAATTTCCCTTTTGTTTCTTGTCTATTTCACTTGCTTTGGCAATGTAAACTTAATAAAGCCCATTGAGTGAGTGAGTGAGTGAGTGAGTGAGTGAGTGAGTGAGTGAGTGAGTGAGTGAGTGAGTGAGTGAGTGAGTGAGTGAGTGAGTGAGTGAGTGAGTGAGTGAGAGAGAGAGTGAGAGAGAGAGATTGTGTATGTACAGTACCAGTAAAAAGTTTGGACACACCTACTCATTCTAGGGTTTTTCTTTATTTTTACTATTTTCTACATTGTAGAATAATAGTGAATACATCAAAACTATGAAATTGTCCTCTGTAGCTCAGCTGGTAGAGCACGGCGCTTGTAACGCCAAGGTAGTGGGTTTGATACCCGGGACCACCCATACACAAAAAAAAATGTATGCATGCATGACTGTAAGTTGCTTTGGATAAAAGCGTCTGCTAAATGGCATATTATTATTATAAACAGCACATATGGAATCATGTAGTAACCAAAAAAGTGAAACAAATCAAAATATATGTTATATTTGAGATTCTTCAAAGTAGCCACCCTTTGCCTTGATGACAGCTTTGCACACTCTTGGCATTCTCTCAACCAGCTTCATGAGGTAGTCACCTGGAATGCATTTAAATTAACAGGTGTGCCTTGTTAAAAGTTAATTTGTGGAATTTATTTCCTTCTTAATGCGTTTGAGCCAATCAGTTGTGTTGTGACAAGGTAGGGGTGGTATACAGAAGATAGCCCTATTTGGTAAAAGACCAAGTCCATATTATGGCAAGAACAGCTCAAATAAGCAAAGAGAAACGGCAGTCCATCATTACTTTAAGACATGAAGGATAGTCAATACGGAACATTTCAAGAACTTTGAAAGTTTCTTCAAGTGCAGTCGCAAAAACCATCAAGCGCTAAGATGAAACTGGCTCTCATGAGGACCGCCACAGGAAAGGAAGACCCTGAGTTACCTCTGCTTCTGAGGAAAAGTTCATTAGAGTTACCAGCCTCAGAAATTGCAGTCCAAATAAATGCTTCACAGAGTTCAAGTAACAGACACATCTCAACATCAAGTGTTCAGAGGAGACTGCGTGAATCAGGCCTTCATGGTCGAATTGTTGCAAAGAAACCACTACAAAAGGACACCAATAATAAGAAGAGACTTGCTTGTGCCAAGAAACACGAGCAATGGACATTAGACCGGTGGAAATGTGTCCTTTGATCTGATGAGTCCAAATGTGAGAATTTTTGTTCCAACCGCCGTGTCTTTGTGAGACGCTGAGTAGGTGAACGGATGATCTCCGCATGTGTGGTTCCGAACGTGAAGCATGGAGGAGGAGATGTGATGGTGTGGGGGTGTTTTGCTGGTGATGCTGTCAGTGATTTATTTAGAATAATTTTTTTTACAATTGTACAATCAATCTTTTGAAATTATTTTCATAAAATATGAAAGGATTAGCAAGCATCACGTTCACTTTTTGATTTTAGGCTAGGCTAGGCTAGGTAGCTGACTAGTGGTGGCTATTCAGCAGCCTGATGGTCTGAGGGTAGAAACTATTGGCCAGTCTTCCAGTTTTTACCATGATGCTCCTGTACTGCCCACATCTGAGTGATTGGAGCGGGGAGAACAGGGCATGACTTGGGTTGGCTGGGGTCCCTGATGATCTTCTTGGCCTTCCTGTGACACCTGGTGTTATAGGTGTCCTGTAGGGCAGGCAGTGTGCACCCAATGATGCGTTCGTCTGCACGTATCACCCTCTGAAGAGCCTTGCGGTCCGTGGTGGTGGAGTTGCCGTACCAGGCTGGGATGCAGCCCGACAGTATGCTCTCGATGGTGCTCCTGTAGAACACTGTGAAGGCCCTCTGGGACAGGCCAAATTTCTTCAGCATCCAGAGGTTGAAGAGTCCCTGTCGTGCCTTCTTCACCACGGTGTCTGTGTGGTTAAAACCATTTCAGCTGCTCCGAGATGTGTACACCGAGGAACTTTATGTTTTTGTCCGTCTCCATGGTGGCCCCGTTGAGGATGGGGGCGTGTCCAGCCTGGTTCCTCCTAAAGTCCACAATTAGCTCCTTTGTTTTGCTAACGTTGAGGGAGAGGTTGTTTACCTGGCACCACGCCGTCAGAGTGCCTACTTCCTCTCTGTAGGCCGTCTCGTCGTTGTTGGTAATCAGGCCTACTACTGTTGTGTCGTCAGCGAACTTGATGATGGAGTTGGAACTGTGTGAGGCCACGCAGTCGTGGGTATACAGAGAATACAGGAGGGGACTGAGGACGCACCGTAGTGGGGCCCACATGTTGAGAATCAGTGTTGAGGAGGTAATGTTGCCAACCTTCACCACCTGGGGGCAGCCCGTCAGGAATTCCTGGATCCAGTTGCATAGGGAGGAGTTCAGATCCAGGGCCGTGAGCTTTGTAATGAGCTTATAGGGCACTATGGTATTGAAGGCCGAGCTGTAGCCGATGAACAGCATCCTCACATAGGTCTTACCCGTACGTACAATAGCATACGAATTGGATGATGTAACTTATCACATCTTGGGGGACATATAGTATTATGTGTCTTTCTATGTGACCAGGTTGCTTGTTGCATAGTAACAACAAAGGAGAATTATGGGGAGAATTCACATTGGTGGTTAGAACTAAAACAACAAAGGTTAGGTGAATTTACATAGAAGGTTAGGTGAATTTACATAGCAGGTTAGGTGAATTGGTTTAAGTTTAGAATAAGGGTTAGGGGAAGGGTTAGCTAAAATGCTACATTTTTTAGGCGGCAGGTAGCTTAGTGGTTAAGAGCGTTGTGCCAGTAACCGAAAGGTTGCTGGTTCTAATCCCCAAGCCGACTAGGTGTAAAATCTGTCGATGTGCCCTTGAACAAGCCACTTAACCCTAATTGCTCCTGTAAATCGCTCTGGATAAGAGCGTCTGTTAAATGACTAAAATGCTACAGTTGTCCCTGATGCAATTGGAACCTTTGGATTGCTAGGTCGGGGATTACTCCTACTTCAGTTTATGTCTATAGTAACTAAACCATTAGTAGGTATCATACATCTTGGAGGTGCTCAGAAATATGTAAACACATGTTTCGTATGTCTGTGAGGCCAGGCTGCATGATTTATTTTGTCATGAAGGGATCCTTTGTTCCATCGTTTTAGTGCATAAAAGCCTTGTCCTCATTCGGACTGTTCCTTAATTCCCCGCTAGGGATTGCTATCACTCCTCCGGTACGAGCTGACAAACGGTTTTAAAGTTGTGGGGAAATCCTCAGACCAGAGATGGAGGAGCATTTGCAGTTCAGTAAGTCACAATGTTCTTTCTCAGCTTTAACACATTCAGCTGACAATGGAAACCAGTATATGAAATATAGTCGGCATATAGATACAAAATGTTCTCGTTTTATTTTCTTCTGCCAGTGTCCTTTAGTTGAAAGTGTATCAGTTTGATCATGTGAATAGTAGAGTAGGGCTACATTAGAGTATCACATATTTTCTTGTACAAGCAGCCACATGCAATCAGCTGATAGATGCATCTATCGATTACACTGTAAACAGGTGTTACAGTGTCTTAGGCATGAATAATGGACGACAGCTTTACTGTTCTGGTAAACACTGTAGCCTAAGATTATAGCCTACTTAAAGGTTTCGTTTGCGTCAGACCGTTTATCACACGCCCACGTTTATCAGAATAAAAGCCTAACAATATTAAACATCCATATTTGATATTTAATAAATTCATTCTATATATATATATATATTATTTTTTTATCTGTCTAAACACACTCCAGGGCGCATTATGAACATGAGGAAAGCGTCATAGGTCTCTCCTATTTCGAGTCCCGTTACGCGTGACAATGTCCTCACATTCCAGTTTCTATTTGTTTGGAGAACATTTCTAACATTTGATTGGCTATCGCCGACCATGTATCCTCGTTCACCTGCTTCCTCGAAAACCAACTATTGGCTCACCAATGTGTCACTATCACCCCGCCTCTAAACTGTCCCTCGCAGCTTGTAGAAGCATCAGTTGTAGCCTTCTCTTTCCTCTCTTCCACACGGAAAAAAAGTACATAGTTGAAGTTTAATCGCAGATGCAAGCGATACTAGGGATGAGAGCTCGAGCGCAGCGGCACAGAAGCGAGGGGGGAACGTCACCGACGGGTCTAACGGGTCCAGAACAACTCGGAGCTTTTAAGCGTGGAAGGGTGGATTTAATCAACGTGGATCACTGAAAAGCCTGGACTGAGTTTGAACAGGACTCGCCGCCTGTTTTTAAACTTTCGGGTAAAGGGTGAATATCAGAAAGCAAACGGCAAGGGTTGGAAAAAGGAGCGCAGTCGGAACACTGGCTACCGGGTTCTACCAGTTTTGGGATGTAGCCAGTTGAATCGGAATGCGTTGTATTTTTGAGGACAAGGTTTTTTATGATAACTGTCGACACGGGTGCAGTTAAATAGGCTACACAGGACAAAAGGAGTGCATTTAAACCGACATTATGACACTAATGGGACATTAATTTTTTTTTGTTGCATCAGAACAAGTCATTACATTCCTTTATCTGAACAGTTCGAGCAGTAAATACATCGTCAACATGGGCACATTACGGATTGCGATGCGAGACGCCTCTCTGGTTTATTCAATGCTTATTTTTACATCTTTTTGGAAAGGTAAGAACCCATAGAGGCAAACTTTTTGCTAGAATAAGTTAGCCTACATGTGCACTGTTTTCACGATGTACACAAAACGAATTAGAATTGTATGACAACTATCTATTCTACAACTGCGTCCGGTCATTTGCGTGCTCCCATAGGCTATAATTATTGATGTATTTGATAGCCTATTTACATGACATATCATTAACTTATTGGGAATAATTTGTAGATTCACATGTAGAAATAGCCAGATTGCCACTTCTACAGTATTTGAAAATACTTTACTTGACTCCTGTTGATTCAGAATAGTGTGTGTGTGTGTGTGTGTGTGTGTGTGTGTGTGTGTGTGTGTGTGTGTGTGGGAGACGTGAAACAGAACACCCAATAATTTCAAACGGAACATTTCATTTTAGGCCTATTTAAAACCAATTCAAATAGGCCCATGACAAATCACTCTGGATTTTTCTGTTACCTTTTGGTTTGGTTTTAAAGCGTTCATTCTCTTATCTTTGAATCACTAAATTAAGCATGAACATTGGCCATGTTGCCAAGGCATCGTGTGCTATTTTGTTCACGTTGCTTTTTAAGAACTGAACCCCCCGATAAAATAAATCAAAAAAGCCTTCAATCTTAATGGATTGTTTGGCAAAATTATTGGAACATTGTTTAGTTTCTCAGATTGAGAACAATTTCATGACCGGCGTCAATGAGTAGCCTACGCACAATTCTGTGCCACAAATCACATGACGGATTGTTTTCGTTTTGAGGGATAGTTTACGTACATTCATTAATTCCAATTTGACCACAGGCCGCACATTGATTGCGTCTAATTTGTGTCACAACTGTGCAACATGTTTGACTTGTGCACGGTAAATGGCTCGGACCGTTGACAGTTGTGCGCTGGAGAGGCCAGTGTGTAGAACACCCTTTGTCCCGGCTTTGAAAAGTAACTGGAGCAACAGAATTGGACTCTGAGCAGCTGTGTCGGGGTATCGGCTTATTAACACGCTTGAAGAACAGCCTGGTTAACTCAACCCCATTGTTTTTATTAGTCTGACCTATCAAAATGACTGCTATAGGCTAGCAGTCGCTCCCTTGGCACTTGGAAAAAGACCATGCGTGTAGACTGGACACTGGAATTCGGTCACATTTCACCTGTGCTGTTAAATCGTATTTATTGGGTGCAGGGGAGCACTGCTTCAATAAGGTAATAGTAGCTAAGGCCAGCGAATAATGTTCTGAAAACGAAAGCCGACCATGCGCGGTGATTTGTGGTAAAGGCCTTCAGTCAAGCGTGTCCCGGCACCGTTCCCACTGTGCATCCCACTCTGAACTGAAATGTAAACCTAAGTTCAGTAATGTGAATGGCAATGCTTGAGATGCTGGTTTAAACAAAAAAAAATGGTATTGCCTGAATCACAAATGTATAGTAGTTTGGAAAAGGAATTTGATGCCAAAAACGTGCGTAAAAGCCACGTTTAGGCTAAGGACATGTTTTGCAATTGTTGTTAGTTATCTTGCCTTCTGTTTCGGGTAGATTTTATCCAGCATAGCAGGGATGCAGATTTTATCATACATTTGTTAGTTTATCCAGTGAAGACAATCCATGTGCATCTGCAGAATCCATGTAATAGGTAACCTAATGCTAATGCATATTCTATATCTTAAATTGTCTCCATTAACTGTGTAAAAGGTCAATGACAAAAAAAAAAAAAACGGACACAATGCATTCCACATTAAACAGGAGGCCTATTATCATAATTTGCTATATTGTAAGTCTAGGTTTGCATACGGGAATCGTCAAAGCGGCCGATCTGCGCCGTCTCCCCGAGCAGCGGGTATACCTCATGTACGGCCCTCGGCAGTCACTGGATATTGCCTTTGCTTTTTCTCAACCACGAACCACCATTGTGTATAGTACTATAATTTGACACAAGACAAAGATAATACTATTTTAATTTTTCCTTCAGATTTGCTCATAGCTCACAGACTTTGATTAACTAGTCAAATGTTTGCGCTCCTCAACGGAAATATAACTGGACTATTAATTCTCCAAAATATCAAACACACACACACACACACACACACACACCACTTGTTACTTTCTGTAGTTAGATCATAAATCTAGGCTCTAGGCAACAAATTGGATGGAAACATTTCAAAGTGAAGGAATGTGAACCCGTAACATTTACAGGCGCAAAGTGTGTGCCTGTTAAAAACTGTGTTGGACAGACTGTGCCCTTCACGGTGAACTTTAGAGCTGGAATAAGCAACAGTGCCTTCCCCAGATCCCTTTTACTGCAATACAAAGACTGGGAGGATGCAGTGATGTGTGTGTGTGTGTTTCTAATTTGTGGGGAGTAAGGAGAAGCTGACAAACCACTCTTATGGATATCCCATTCGTCTCTCAAACCCAAATGTGGGTCCACAACACTCATAAGATTTTTTAATTTTCATATTTTTATTAGGAATAGAAGAAAATGAAGAGTATTTGATCCCTCAAATTAGAAGTCTTTGTTTGGGCTTGTGGTTGCTTTTATACATTCTTTGAATCCTTTTTAATGATGTTAAGTGTATGACGTGAAATGTACCTGTACCAGTGAGGTGGTGCATCTGGTACCTAGAGTGGGCAGACTTTATTTGAGTCTCCCGTTGCAATACTGTTGTGCAGTTTTTTAAAGAAATGTGTGTGTGTGTGTCTCTCTGTGTGTCGTGCGTTTGTTTAGCGAGAGGCAGCCGTACGATCGAGATAATTGACTGATGAACCATTTGTAGGCCTCAGACCATATTACATATGCATGGACATGTTCAGGGCGGAGCTGAGCAGACATTCTCTTATTTTCCTCTCTCGCCAGCGCGTTTACGGAGTGAGTGAAGGCATGTATGTTTAGCCTCAAGTGTAATTCCCGCTCTATAGTATTTGGTGAATAAGCTGTGCTGTATAACTGTGCAATCCCCCTTTCATTTAAAGAATGGAGTGTATTATCCTGGAAGGGTTCTGTTGTCAGATCGGAAATAGGGAATGCAACCGGCTGGAGAGAGATATATTTTTTTCCACAGCGCACTGAAACAGTCAATTGGATCATTCATCGCCTATACAGTAAAGGTGGCATATATATATATATATTGTTTGCTCTTGTTTATTCACATATTTACATTGAGCCAATTGAACGCGTGAACACACACACACACACAGCTATGTCTTACTATACTTGTGAGGACTTTTTGGGGACCAACAATTGATTTCCATTCAAAATCCTATTTTCTCTAAGCGCTAACCCTAACTTTAACTTTAACTCTTACCTTAACTCTATTTCTAACCCTAAACCTAACTCCTAAGCCTAAAATAGTATTTTTACAAGTGAGGACCGGCAAAATGTCCTCACTTCTCTGAATTTTAGTTGGTTTACTATTCTTGTGAGGATTTCTGGTACGCGACGTGGCTATATTGACAATGAAAGGGACGTGGCTATGTTGACAATGAAAGGGACGTGGCTATGTTGACAATGAAAGGGACGTGGCTATGTTGACAATGAAAGGGACGTGGCTATGTTGACAATGAAAGCGACGTGGCTATGTTGACAATGAAAGCGACGTGGCTATGTTGACATTGAAAGCGACGTGGCTATGTTGACATTGAAAGCGACGTGGCTATGTTGACAATGAAAGGGACGTGGCTATGTTGACAATGAAAGGGACGTGGCTATGTTGACAATGAAAGGGACGTGGCTATGTTAACAATGAAAGCGACGTGGCTATGTTGACAATTAAAGCGACGTGGCTATGTTGACAATGAAAGGGACGTGGCTATGTTGACAATTAAAGCGACGTGGCTATGTTGACAATGAAAGGAATGTGGCTATGTTGACAATGAAAGCGACGTGGCTATGTTGACAATGAAAGGGACGTGGCTATGTTGACATTGAAAGGGACCTGGCTATGTTGACAATGAAAGGGACGTGGCTATGTTGACAATGAAAGGGACGTGGCTATGTTGACAATTAAAGGAATGTGGCTATGTTGACAATGAAAGCGACGTGGCTATGTTGACAATGAAAGCGACGTGGCTATGTTGACAATGAAAGGGACGTGGCTATGTTGACAATGAAAGGGACGTGGCTATGTTGACAATTAAAGGAATGTGGCTATGTTGACAATGAAAGCGACGTGGCTATGTTGACAATGAAAGCGACGTGGCTATGTTGACAATGAAAGCGACGTGGCTATGTTGACAATGAAAGCGATGTGGCTATGTTGACAATTAAAGCGACGTGGCTATGTTGACAATGAAAGGAATGTGGCTATGTTGACAATGAAAGCGTAGTGGCTATGTTGTTTAGTGTCTTCTTTAAAGTGGATGTACGGTCTGTATATGTATCTCTGTCCCTTCATAAGTAGCACATTGTGTGTGAGTCTATGGGTCTCTGTGTCTCGAAGAGAATCCATCTGTGTGAGTGTGTTTTAATAATTCACGAGAGAGGCATGTGTGTGTGGTGCGCGTGTGACGGCTGGGTCTACAAGTCATAATTGACGAGAGAGGCGTGTGTGTGTTGTGTGTGTGTGTGTGTGTGTGTGCGTATGGTGTGCGTATGTGTGACCACTGGGTCTATAAGTCATGTTTGGGTTTAAGGTGGTGGCAATCAGGGAGACATTTCCCCCCAGATTAGCGTCTGTGAAGCCGAGAGGGTAATGAGGGTGATCATTATCATCAATGTCTTAATGAGATAATGACCCAGTTGAGAGAGGAGATGTGGAGGAGAGTCACACTGCTATTAGCTGCTACCATTCACCATGCTATTCTGATGCTACCATTCACCATGCTATTCTGATGCTACCATTCACCATGCTATTCTGATGCTACCATTCACCATGTCATTCTGATGCTACCATTCACCATGCTATTCTGATGCTACCATTCACCATGCTATTCTGATGCTACCATTCACCATGCTATTCTGATGCTACCATTCACCATATCATTCTGATGCTACCATTCACCATGCTATTCTGATGCTACCATTCACCATGCTCTTCTGATGCTACCATTCACCATGCTCTTCTGATGCTACCATTCCCCATGTCATTCTGATGCTACCATTCACCATGCTCTTCTGATGCTACCATTCACCATGTCATTCTGATGCTACCATTCACCATGTCATTCTGAGTTCTCCCCTTTCACTTGCTTTCTCACACACTTTCTCGAGATTCTTGATTCCATCGATCTGTCTATCTCCCTGTTTCTTATCCCCCTCTCCCTCTCGTTCTTCCTGTCACACACCTGCGCATTTAGTGTGTTTTCCTCTATATCTCTTTCCCCGCTATCTATTTTTCCTCTATCTCTTTTTTCCCCTCTCTCTCTTTTTTTCTCCTTTTTTGACCATGTCTTGAGGTGTTATCACGCCAGATAAAGATGGGCCCTTCATTTTCATGATGTAAGTCAACATATAAAAAACCATGACAATTACTATTATAAAAATACAATATTTGTATATACATTTTCAGGAATGAGTTTCCATGATTAGGCTGGGCAGCACCTCCTACTGGACAGTTGATTTAACTACAGCTATGCCTTTGGTCTCCCATCCAGGCTTTTAACCAAGCCCAGCCTTGCTTAGCTTTGATATTTGTCACTGACTACTACCAATGTTATGAAAATGATTGTTGAGAGATCTTCACTTAGTTAATAACTAAATAGATTCACTGCTGCTATCAAAGTAATTCATCCCTCCTCCTCTTCCTGTCCTCCTCTTCCTGTCCTCGTCCTCTTCCTGTCCTCCTCCTACTGCTCCTCCTCTCATCCTCCTCCTCTTCCTGTCCTCCTCCTCTTCCTGTCCTCCTCCTCTTCCTGTCCTCCTCCTCCTCATCTCCTCTCCTACTGCTCCTCCTCGCAGCGGACTTTGCATCTTTTTTCAACAAGAGACTCATTGCATGCGTTAATGACTTCAGACAGTGGTATGCCAGAGCTTTGAAATGTGTATGTCTCTCGTATGTTTTTTAAATACATTACATGCAACAGCTTGTTATTACTATGATCCAAGGTGCTTTGACATTCGTATGTAGCGTGTATTGTATGTCAGACCTCAGAAGGCTTAGCATACATGTCTCTGGTATTGTTTGATATTTAATACATGCAACATTTCTGTTATGTCTAAATGTTAACCACCCATATAAGTAAGATATTACAATAATCTTCTATGAATCTTGTATTAGCTGCCAGATGTATTACTGACAAGTTCCAGGTAGAACATATAAGAATCTTGTTAAATTATTCTATATATTTTCCAATGGAACACACTCTCTTCCCGTACACAGTCCTTACTAAAGTCTCTCATCCTATCATCTGTCTTGGGCCCCTAAAATACTCTCTGTTCCCACGTCCAACTCTAGTCAACTGAATCTCTCATGTGATTTGTCCACTTTAGTTAAGTGACCGCAATCAAACTTGTCATTGACTTGAGAGATATGCAGACAAATACAGTCTGAATCTTGAGATGGAACAAATCTTTGTCGGACTATGGGTAAAATAACTTCAGCTAAAATGGAAACACTAACTAGAATTGCCTCTTGATTTTTTTTACTGACATTGCTAGATTGACTAACAAATTAGGAGTGTCCCTTCGCACCAGCCACTCCAGATTTATCCAGTCATTCGCTGTCATTCTAGTGGGATGGTGAGAGTAGCTGACTAAACTGCAGAACCAGAATTTTACAAAGCCACAACCGACATCAAGGCATTGGTTTAGTTCATTGATGAAAATTAGATTAAGAGTGCCACATTTAGATGCAAATGTGCTTATGTAATCAGTTTATTTTACACGAGTGAGACAAGCTTTGCGTGTTTGGCTCTTTCAGCTTCACCACTTGATGGCATTTGTTCCAGCCTGCCAGAACACATTATAATGGGCCAAACAAGGCCATCGTCCTAGGCTGGGCTTACAGTCGGCCCAAGAGAGGGAGGGAGAGAAAAAGGAGGAGAGGACCCACATGAAAAAATACTAAAGCATACTATGGTATAAATACTATATTATAAACTGGGTGATTCAAGCCCTGAATGTTTGGATTCGAGCCCTGAATCCAAACACACCAAGACAGTCGTGAAGAGGGCACGAAAAGATTTGGCATGGGTCCTCAGATCCTCAAAAAATTCTACAGCTGCACCATTGAGAGCATCCTGACTGGTTGCATCACCGCCTGGTATGGCAACTGCTTGGCCTCCGACCGCAAGGCACTACAGAGGGTAGTGCGTACGGCCCAGTACATCACTGGGACCAAGCTTCCTGCCATCCAGGACCTCTATACCAGGCGGTGTCAGAGGAAGGCCCTCAAAATTGTCAAAGACTCCAGCCACCCTAGTCATAGACTGTTCTCTCTGCTACCGCACAGCAAGCGGTACCGGAGTGCCAAGTCTAGGTCCAAAAGACTTCTCAACAGCTTCTACCCCCAAGCCATAAGACTCCTGAACAGCTAATCATGGATACCCGGACTATTTGCACTGCCCCCCCACCCCATCCTTTTACGCTGCTGCTACTCTGTTAATTATTTATGCATAGTCACTTTAACTCTACCCACATGTACATATTACTTCAACTACCTCAACTAGCCGGTGCCCCCGCACATTGACTCTGCACCGGTACCCCCCTGTATATATAGCCTCCCTACTGTTATTTTATTTTACTTCTGCTCTTTTCTTCTCAACACTTTTTTTGTTGTTGTTTTATTTTTACTTTTTTTGTTAAAAAGGAATGCACTGTTGGTTAAGGGCTGTAAGTAAGCATTTCACTGTAATGTCTGCACCTGTTGTATTCGGCGCGTGTGGCCAATAACATTTGATTTGATTTGATTGGTTGACAGCTGTGGTATATCAGACAGTATACCATGGGTATGACAAAATATATAATTGTACTGCTCTAATTACGTTGGTAACCAGTTTATAATAGCAATAAGGCACCTTGGGGGTTTGTGGTACATGGCCAATATACCACGACTAAGGGCTGTATCCAGGCACTCCGCGTTGCGTCTTGTCTAAGAACAGCCCTTAGCCGTGGTATATTGGCCATATACCATACCCCCTCATGCATTATTGCTTAAGTATTCACTGTAGTATACTATAAACACTGTAGTGTTTTTGTAGTATTTACTGTGGTATACTGTAGTATTTACAGTTAACTATAGTATAAATACTGTAGTAAAATACAAATGTAGTATGTACTATAGTAATTAATGTAATGTTTTTGCATATTGTAGTATTTACGGTAGTGTTTTTGTTGTATTATCTTTGACATAGAAGTGGAGGCTTTCTCCTTCAGTAATCCTACTGGAGAAATAGTTAATTTTCCATAACCTGTACGTTGGACTTGGCTCTGAACGGATAGTTCAGAGTTTCTGCTCTTTTCTGAAACCTGCAGGGAACACAATATATGGTCTATACTTGGCATGCAGGTTTCTCACTTATGGGCAGCACAAATTGGTATATGGGGAGGGGAATGGGCAGGGTATATGCAAATTAAATACTGTACGATTTACTATAGTTTAAAAAAGTGTAGTAATTTTGCGGACTTTAGTGTTTTTGTGGACAATACTGTAGTATTTATTACAGTGTTTTTTGTGAATATTACTGTAGTATTTACTGTAGTATTCTACAACATACTATAACATTATATAGGAAGTACTACACATGATTGAGGGATACTATAGTGTGTAGTATATTAATCTACAGTATACTACAGTTTACTACAGTATTCTATAGTATGTACTGTAGTATTCTTTAGTCAACTGTAGTATTTTTTAATGTGGGGATAACTGGGAAAACTGGACTGAAACCGAGTGAGGGAGAGAGTGAGACAGAGACCGAATCGGAGGGAAGGGAAACTTCCTGTCATTTTTCAACATAAACAACATTCATCATTACCACCCCACAGAATGCATTTTAGCTCAAATGTTGCGGCTACATTCAGAACACCATTCACTCGCTGTTCCTTTATCTGAGACAAGGATATAGGCTACTATATAGAAGTCCTTGGCATTACCTCCTTTATACCAACGGGATGTGAATGTTTACAACCATCTCTTACTCTATGAGTGGCATTGACCTTGTTCTTTGAATAACATTTGTGGTGGTTACTGCTAGCGATTAACCAAAACATTTTTGTGGGGGTTATTGAACAACTAATTGACCGACGCCAGTTCGCAGAAACGTGGTAATTAACTAGAATGACCATAATCCGTTACAGGAGTTTTTTCAGGCTCGGACACGGGTCAGAGAGGAAGAGGCGACGCGAGAGGTTTCACTCTCGACAAAATCTGTCCAAAATAATCCCAATGCGTTTCTATTGGTTTATTTTGGACCTAAACTTGTTGGCTGCCTTCCCGCATTTGGGACAACGACTCCCATTGTTAGGGCGGAGACATGAGCATCTCGTCATTATATACAGATCTCTGGACAGATACACTTTTAACCTGCTACGTTAGATACACACAGACCACACACAACACAACAATGAGGGACAGAGACATTTAGCTAAAGTATGCCTTATCTACTTTGAAGAACTAGTAAAATGATTTAGTCAGACAGCTGTGCAGCATACTTAGGCAGGCTAGCTAAATAGGATGACTAAAGACAGTACAGTATGGGGAGCACAGAGATAACTGGCTGGCTGACTGCTACTGCCTGAGCAGAGATGAGATGATGACTTTTAAGGAATGAAAAATAATAAAGTCATCAAATAAATAAGTAAAATACAAAACTGAAATATTGTATTATTTCATAGTAATTTCCTATTTTTCTATTGATGTCTACCCAATATGGACCTGACAGAGACAATGGAATATTTTCAATGTTTTGGCAATTCAATGTTCACTATTTTTGGCTTTGGAATGTCCATTAAAAGCTCTACAATCATTATAAAGGCATTATTTAATAAAATAAAAAAAGATCAAAATCGAAAACAGTGATTCTTTTTAATAATCTAACCGAAACCGAACCCGAACCGACCTCAAAATGCAGTAATCGCTCAACACTAGTGGCGGTCTTGTCAGAAGTGCCTCCTGATTGTTTAGGGGAGGAAGCAATTAGCGACTTTTATGAGAGCCAAGAGATGCTCTGGGGTGGCCGATCTCTCTTTCTATCTCTCTCTCTCTCTCTCTCTCTCTCTCTCTCTCTCTCTCTCTCTCTCTCTCTCTCTCTCTCTCTCTCTCTCTCTCTCCACTTTAATTAGTCAGGCAAATAACCTCCGCATTATGCTAATGAAATGTAATTCTGCATATCTTTACCTGAGCTCCACTATCCTGATTATTTACTGTGGGAGATCAGAGGCGAGTGGGGGTTAGCTTAGTGTTTCTGGCCGTGTCCTATTAGCCGTTCACTGAAGAGGGAGTTGGCAGTGATTGCAGTGATTTTGGGTCACATAAACAAATATTACAGTTTACTATATAATACTACAGTACTTACTATAGAATTCTGTAGTAAACTGTAGTATACAGTAGAATATTATACTACACACTGTAGTATCCCTCAATCATTTGAATAACTTACTATAGAATGTTGTAGTATGTTATAGAATACTATAGTAAATACTACAGTATTATCCGGAAAAAAACAAACTTTAGTAAATACTCCAGAAATGTCCGCAAAAACACTAGTCTGTAAAAACACTAGGAAATACTACAGCATTTAATTTGCATATACCCATTCCCCTCCCCCATATCCCAATTTGTGCCACTCACAATTGAGAAACCTACATGCCAAGTATAGACCATATTGTATTATATTCAGGATATCCGTTCAGACCCAGTCCTGCCTGCCTACCTGCCTGCCTGCCTGCCTGCCTAACGCCACTTCTATGTCAAAGATAATAAAACAAAACCACTACAGTAAATACTACAGTAAATACTACAGTATACTACAATCCGCAAAAACACTACATTTAAATTACTATAGTATATTCTACCATTTTCTTTCACTACAGTATATAGACTATAGTAAACTGTAAATACTACAGCAGTCAAAAAGCAAGCAAGAGCAGCAGATCGGGTCCCCCTCTCACGGTCTCCCTCTCACGGTCCCCCTCTCACGGTCCCTGCTCTCTCCTTCCTTTCCTCCAGTGGGACGGTCCCCCTCTCACGGTCCCTGCTCTCTCCTTCCTTTCCTCCAGTGGGACGGTCCCCCTCTCACGGTCCCCCTCTCACGGTCCCCCTCTCACGGTCCCCCTCTCACGGTCCCTGCTCTCTCCTTCCTTTCCTCCAGTGGGACGGTCCCCCTCTCACGGTCCCTGCTCTCTCCTTCCTTTCCTCCAGTGGGACGGTCCCCCTCTCACGGTCCCTGCTCTCTCCTTCCTTTCCTCCAGTGGGACGGTCCCCCTCTCACGGTCCCTGCTCTCTCCTTCCTTTCCTCCAGTGGGACGGTCCCCCTCTCACGGTCCCCCTGCTCTCTCCTTCCTTTCCTCCAGTGGGACGGTCCCCCTCTCACGGTCCCTGCTCTCTCCTTCCTTTCCTCCAGTGGGACGGTCCCCCTCTCACGGTCCCCCTCTCACGGTCCCCCTCTCACGGTCCCCCTCTCACGGTCCCTGCTCTCTCCTTCCTTTCCTCCAGTGGGACGGTCCCCCTCTCACGGTCCCTGCTCTCTCCTTCCTTTCCTCCAGTGGGACGGTCCCCCTCTCACGGTCCCTGCTCTCTCCTTCCTTTCCTCCAGTGGGACGGTCCCCCTCTCACGGTCCCTGCTCTCTCCTTCCTTTCCTCCAGTGGGACGGTCCCCCTCTCACGGTCCCCCTCTCACGGTCCCCCTCTCACGGTCCCCCTCTCACGGTCCCTGCTCTCTCCTTCCTTTCCTCCAGTGGGACGGTCCCCCTCTCACGGTCCCTGCTCTCTCCTTCCTTTCCTCCAGTGGGACGGTCCCCCTCTCACGGTCCCTGCTCTCTCCTTCCTTTCCTCAAGTGGGACGGTCCCCCTCTCACGGTCCCTGCTCTCTCCTTCCTTTCCTCCAGTGGGACGGTCCCCCTCTCACGGTCCCTGCTCTCTCCTTCCTTTCCTCCAGTGGGACGGTCCCCCTCTCACGGTCCCCCTCTCACGGTCCCCCTCTCACGGCCCTCTGCTCTCTCCTTCCTTTCCTCCAGTGGGACGGTCCCCCTCTCACGGCCCTCTGCTCTCTCCTTCCTTTCCTCCAGTGGGACGGTCCCCCTCTCACGGTCCCTGCTCTCTCCTTCCTTTCCTCCAGTGGGACGGTCCCCCTCTCACGGTCCCCCTGCTCTCTCCTTCCTTTCCTCCAGTGGGACGGTCCCCCTCTCACGGTCCCCCTGCTCTCTCCTTCCTTTCCTCCAGTGGGACGGTCCCCCTCTCACGGTCCCTGCTCTCTCCTTCCTTTCCTCCAGTGGGACGGTCCCCCTCTCACGGTCCCTGCTCTCTCCTTCCTTTCCTCCAGTGGGACGGTCCCCCTCTCACGGTCCCTGCTCTCTCCTTCCTTTCCTCCAGTGGGACGGTCCCCCTCTCACGGTCCCTGCTCTCTCCTTCCTTTCCTCCAGTGGGACGGTCCCCCTCTCACGGTCCCTGCTCTCTCCTTCCTTTCCTCCAGTGGGACGGTCCCCCTCTCACGGTCCCTGCTCTCTCCTTCCTTTCCTCCAGTGGGACGGTCCCCCTCTCACGGTCCCTGCTCTCTCCTTCCTTTCCTCCAGTGGGACGGTCCCCCTCTCACGGTCCCTGCTCTCTCCTTCCTTTCCTCCAGTGGGACGGTCCCCCTCTCACGGTCCCTGCTCTCTCCTTCCTTTCCTCCAGTGAGACTGACCAGAGAGAGGGGACACCATCTTCCACCTCGAGTCGCACCGCATTGGCCTCATGCACAAATTCATGTTGTTCCTATGACCAGAGAAAGTGAAATATTCCTTGATATTAAAACAGACACGAAGAGCTGCTAATAATAATAAAAACCCAGGGCTATCGTTACACTTGGTTACTCATTCATTGCAGCTGCAGCGCCAGTGGAAGTAGAGAAGCCGTTTTATGTTTTGTAATAGTGTTGAATAAAAACAGTGTTGACAGTGCTGAATACTTTGACATTAACTCTTTGCTGTATTCTTTGACAGTCTCTCTCTGGTCATGGTTTTAAAGGTTATGAAATCTCACGTAGGTTAGGATCAAACTTTGCTATCAAACGGAGCTATCCGATTTAGCCACAGATCTCCCGGTCCTCTGGGTAGGCAGAGTTAGTCTTTTCAGACAAATAAATGCCTTGAAGATCGCGATGACCGGTTGGTGACCACTGTACTACAGTATGCAGTATACAAAAACACTACAGTGAATACTATAGTATATAAATACAGTAATACTACAGTATTTAGACCATAGTATAATATAGCATGTTTTTATATGTCCCTCTGCTAAGGGGGTTGGTCGAGGAGGAGGAGTGCATTTTGGGGGGCATCCCACCTGCCCTGTGCTCTGAGGTGTGAGAGTCATGTTGTTCTTGGTTCTTGGCCGCAAAGGCGGCGCTGGTTGTCCTGGTGCCAGTTCCCCGGGGTCGAGACAGTTGACCTCTACTCCATCAGTGGGGGTATGCTGATGGATCTCTCTCCACCGCCAAGTGGATGGCGATGCGGGGGAGGGGAGGGGAGGGTGGGGGCGTGACGCTCATTAGTGCCCCGCTCCAGAGGCGATTATTTATCGCCGTGGCACCCGTCCTGCCGAGTTACGGCACCCGTGGCCATCCGCCCACGTACTTCCTCCGTCATTCATACGCCCCCATGCCCCCCCCCCCCCCCCCCACCCCTCCCCCAATCCTTACCCCCACATGCTGTACCCTCCCACTACCCTGATGCTTTACCAGTGACCTTGTGTGCACGCAGCTGCCAGTGGTGGCTGGTGAGAAGGCAGAGTGGAAGATAAGGAGGGAGGAAATCTTGGCGTAGGATCACAACTTCCTCGCTTCACCAAATTACCCACCAATAGTCTGTCATAGAATAAAAGCATCACATCACTTTCAAACACGAAGCCCCACACATTTTCTCCTACTGTATCCGTTTGCATGTGTTGTTTTTGTGGCACATTCATGTCCATTCATGTCCATTCATTGCATTCATCCTCATTTGCTTAGCCAAATCCCGATGAACAATCACCAGCGTACCAAATGGCAGCCTATTCGCTATATATCGTGCACTACTTTTGACCATAGGCCCTGGTCTATATAGGGAATAGGGTGCCATTTGATACGCTGCCACCTACAGTGCACTACACACATCAGTTCCTTCCACCTCAAATCCGACAAACTACCATCCACGCTTTAAGCAAGGTCGCTCCCTCAAGCACCCACTCCAAATCCCATTCTCCCTCAAACCTCAAAACATCTCTTCCTTCTTCTCCTGGGCCCGGGCCCTTGACATTTCACTGGACGCTAATGGTATTCCGCGACGGGCAGACTACTTCTCGGGGAGGTGGGCAGACTACTTCGCCGTTTTGGTAATGGCATCTGTCGCTCACCTGTGTCTGTCAGCGTTGGGTGGGCGGCGGGTTGAAGAAGTTAACTGTGCTCGTCTACTGCCTTGAGGGCACGGAGATAGCAGAGTCTGCTTGGCCCAGATAAGGACCCGCCATCATCTGAACACTCCCTACCTTTCTCTGTGGTGTTTTACAGTGATGGGAGAGGGATGGAGAGAGAGAGAGAGCGGGTACCGTATGCTTAGCGCTTTCACCCAGCCCCCTACATGTGTTTCTGTGCCAAGCCTTGGGTTCTCTCTCTCTCTCTCTCTGTCTCTGTCTCTGTCTCTGTCTCTGTCTCTGTCTCTCTCTCTCTCTCTCTCTGTCTCTCTCTCTCTGTCTCTCTCTCTCTCTCTCTCTCTCTCTCTCTCTCTCCCCCCCCCCCCCCCCTCCCCCCCAGCTGGCTGTTTAAGTGCTGTTTACCCATTCCATTTTCCTCTGAGAGGTAATTAAGGGTTGTATCAGAGAAACGGAGTAATGATTTCATTATTGCTCTCCCGGGCTAGCCGTTTGCACTGGGATAGCCTCTCTCTCTCTCTCAATTTTTTTTCTTCCCTGTGTTTGTGTTTGAATATGCATGTGGATGGGCAGAGGACCTCTTTTGACCCAGCCACAGCTCTGGGATCATCAGTGTACGTGGGCTGAAGAAGGGCTTGGTGCATCGATCCAGTAGGCCTCATTCTTGTTGTTGGATCTTTAAGGATTAAAGTGTGCTCTTTCTACAACTGCTGAGAGATGCCAAGACCTTTGAGACCTGCAGACCCCAGCAGAAAGAAAGAGCCCCCTGTTAGCGAGAGGGGGAGAGGGGGAGAGAGGGAGGGGTAGGTAGGGAGGGAGGGAGGGCGAGAGAGGGGGAGGGAGTGAGGGGGAGAGAGTGAGAGGGAGAGTGAGAGATGGAAAGGGAGAGGCAGAGAAATAGAGAGACGGAGGAAGATAAAGAAAAGGAGACAGACAGAGAGAGACATATATACAGTATGTAGAGAGAGATATACAGTATGTAGAGAGAGATATATACAGTATGTAGAGAGAGATATATACAGTATGTAGAGAGAAATATACAGTATGTAGAGAGAGATATATACAGTATGTAGAGAGAAATATACAGTATGTAGAGAGAGATATATATATATATACAGTATGTAGAGATAGAGATATGCAGTATGTAGAGAGAGAGATATACAGTATGTAGAGAGAGATATACAGTATGTAGAGAGAGATATACAGTATGTAGAGAGAGATATACAGTATGTAGAGAGAGAGATATACAGTATGTAGAGAGAGATATATATATATATACAGTATGTAGAGAGAGAGATATACAGTATGTAGAGAGAGATATATACAGTATGTAGAGAGAGATATACAGTATGTAGAGAGAGATATATACAGTATGTAGAGAGAGATATATACAGTATGTAGAGAGAGATATACAGTATGTAGAGATGGAGATATACAGTATGTAGAGAGAGATATACAGTATGTAGAGAGAGATATACAGTATGTAGAGAGAGATATACAGTATGTAGAGAGAGATATACAGTATGTAGAGATAGAGATATACAGTATGTAGAGAGAGATATACAGTATGTAGAGAGAGATATACAGTATGTAGAGAGAGATATACAGTATGTAGAGAGAGATATACAGTATGTAGAGATAGAGATATACAGTATGTAGAGAAAGAGATATACAGTATGTAGAGATGGAGATATACAGTACGTAGAGAGAGATATACAGTATGTAGAGAGAGATATACAGTATGTAGAGAGAGATATACAGTATGTAGAGAGATATATACTAACTTTATATATACTAACTTTAAGCATCAGTTGTCAGAGCACCTTACCGATCACTGCACCTGTACACAGCCCATCTGAAATTAGCCCGCCCAACTACCTCATCCCTGTATTGATATTTATTTTGCTCATTTGCACCCCAGTATCTCTATTTGCACATCATCTCTTGCACATCTATCATTCCAGTGTTAATACTAATTGTAATTATTTTGCACTATAGCCTATTTATTGCCTTACCTCCATAACTTGCTACATTTGCACACACTGTATATATATTTTCTGTTGTATTTTTGACTTTATGTTTTGTTTTACCCCATATGTAACTCTGTGTTGTTGTTTTTATCGCACTGCTTTGCTTTATCTTGGCCAGGTCGCAGTTGTAAATGAGAACTTGTTCTCAACTGGCTTACCTGGTTAAATAAAGGTGAAATAAAAAATAAAAAATTAATACAGTATGTAGAGAGATATACAGTATGTAGAGAGAGATATACAGTATGTAGAGAGAGATATACAGTATGTAGAGAGAGAGATATACAGTATGTAGAGAGAGATATACAGTATGTAGAGAGAGATATACAGTATGTAGAGAGATATACAGTATGTAGAGAGAGATATACAGTATGTAGAGAGAGCTACTCTCCTCCTCTACCCTGCTCTTCCTTCTCCAGGACAATACTTGACACAAAGATACAGTATTTCCTCTCCTCCTAAAGAATGTATATTTTCAGACCCACAACCCCCCCCCCCCCTCCCCCCCCACCCTCTAACCCTCAGCCCCCCTTCTCTTCACTACCTCCCCCCGCCCCCTAACCCTCAGCCCCCCTTCTCTTCACTACCTCCCCCCCGCCTCCTAACCCTCAGCCCCCCTTCTCTTCACTACCTCCCCCCCGCCCCCCGCCCCCGCCCCCTAACCCTCAGCCCCCCTTCTCTTCACTACCTCCCCCCCGCCTCCTAACCCTCAGCCCCCCTTCTCTTCACTACCTCCCCCCCGCCCCCGCCCCTAACCCTCAGCCCCCCTTCTCTTCACTACCTCCCCCCCGCCTCCTAACCCTCAGCCCCCCTTCTCTTCACTACCTCCCCCCCCCGCCTCCTAACCCTCAGCCCCCCTTCTCTTCACTACCTCCCCCCCGCCCCCGCCCCCTAACCCTCAGCCCCCCTTCTCTTCACTACCTCCCCCCGCCTCCTAACCCTCAGCCCCCCTTCTCTTCACTACCTCCCCCCCGCCTCCTAACCCTCAGCCCCCCTTCTCTTCACTACCTCCCCCCCCCGCCTCCTAACCCTCAGCCCCCCTTCTCTTCACTACCTCCCCCCCACCCTCTAACCCTCAGCCCCCCTTCTCTTCACTACCTCCCCCCCGCCTCCTAACCCTCAGCCCCCCTTCTCTTCACTACCTCCCCCCCGCCCCCCGCCCCCTAACCCTCAGCCCCCCTTCTCTTCACTACCTCCCCCCCGCCCCCGCCCCCGCCCCCCACCCCCTAACCCTCAGCCCCCCTTCTCTTCACTACCTCCCCCCCACCCCCTAACCCTCAGCCCCCCTTCTCTTCACTACCTCCCCCCCCACCCTCTAACCCTCAGCCCCCCTTCTCTTCACTACCTCCCCCCCGCCCCTAACCCTCAGCCCCCCTTCTCTTCACTACCTCCCCCCGCCCCCGCCTCCTAACCCTCAGCCCCCCTTCTCTTCACTACCTCCCCCCGCCTCCTAACCCTCAGCCCCCCTTCTCTTCACTACCCCCCCCCCACCCCCTAACCCTCAGCCCCCCTTCTCTTCACTACCTCCCCCCCACCCCCTAACCCTCAGCCCCCCTTCTCTTCACTACCTCCCCCCCCCGCCTCCTAACCCTCAGCCCCCCTTCTCTTCACTACCTCCCCCCCGCCCCTAACCCTCAGCCCCCCTTCTCTTCACTACCTCCCCCCCGCCCCTAACCCTCAGCCCCCCTTCTCTTCACTACCTCCCCCCCGCCTCCTAACCCTCAGCCCCCCTTCTCTTCACTACCTCCCCCCCGCCCCCGCCTCCTAACCCTCAGCCCCCCTTCTCTTCACTACCTCCCCCCCGCCCCCGCCCTCTAACCCTCAGCCCCCCTTCTCTTCACTACCTCCCCCCCGCCCCCTAACCCTCAGCCCCCCTTCTCTTCACTACCTCCCCCCCGCCCCCGCCTCCTAACCCTCAGCCCCCCTTCTCTTCACTACCTCCCCCCCGCCCTCTAACCCTCAGCCCCCCTTCTCTTCACTACCTCCCCCCTGCCCCTAACCCTCAGCCCCCCTTCTCTTCACTACCTCCCCCCTGCCCCTAACCCTCAGCCCCCCTTCTCTTCACTACCCCCCCCCCCGCCCCCGCCTCCTAACCCTCAGCCCCCCTTCTCTTCACTACCTCCCCCCCGCCCTCTAACCCTCAGCCCCCCTTCTCTTCACTACCTCCCCCCTGCCCCTAACCCTCAGCCCCCCTTCTCTTCACTACCTCCCCCCTGCCCCTAACCCTCAGCCCCCCTTCTCTTCACTACCTCCCCCCTGCCCCTAACCCTCAGCCCCCCTTCTCTTCACTACCTCCCCCCCGCCCCCTAACCCTCAGCCCCCCTTCTCTTCACTACCTCCCCCCCGCCCCCGCCCCCTAACCCTCAGCCCCCCTTCTCTTCACTACCTCCCCCCTGCCCCTAACCCTCAGCCCCCCTTCTCTTCACTACCTCCCCCCCGCCCTCTAACCCTCAGCCCCCCCTCTCTTCACTACCTCCCCCCCGCCTCCTAACCCTCAGCCCCCGTTCTCTTCAATAACTTCCCCCCCTTCCCCCGCCCCCCGCCCCCTAACCCTCAGCCCCCCCTTCTCTTCACTACCTCCCCCCCCCCACCCTCTAACCCTCAGCCCCCCTTCTCTTCACTACCTCCCCCCACCCCCCGCACCCCGCCCCCCGACCCCCTAACCCTCAGCCCCCCTTCTCTTCACTACCTCCCCCCCCCACCCTCTAACCCTCAGCCCCCCCTTCTCTTCACTACCTCCCCCCCGCCCCCTAACCCTCAGCCCCCCCTTCTCTTCACTACCTCCCCCCCCCACCCTCTAACCCTCAGCCCCCCTTCTCTTCACTCCCCCCTCCCCCCCCCGCCCCCTAACCCTCAGCCCCCCTTCTCTTCACTACCAAGGTTAGAGAGGTTGACCTCATAGGGATATGTGTGTGAAAACACACTTTTAAGAGGAACAGAGTGACAAGCAGCTGGACTGATTCTTCCTCTCAGAGGAATGGATTTGCGTGTTTCAGTTTGTGTGTGTTTGTGTGAGAGAGACAGAGTTGAGGTGCCCACGGCTGTGTAATTGTCAGAAATAGCTTGTTCATGGCTTAACCCCTCAAATAGCCTGAAGGGTAATCAGAGGGATTACACTGGATCCAACACACACACACACACACACACACACACACACACACACACACACACACACACACACACACACACACACACAGCACTGGTTTTCTGATGTCAACAAAGCAACACTTAATAAAGACTACAGCTGCTCCAGTGGCTTACAGATAGTAGTCTCCAAAGCCCCACCCTTGGCAACAGTGACTAGGCAACACATTGACTAGGGTCTGTTTTCAATGATGGACACATTTGGCACAGAGGAACTACGTCACTGCCTACGTCACTACTTTATCCCCTTAAATAAAATACAAAATAGTAGCTAGCAAGATGGAGATCATGGTTCTTTTTCATTAGTGCATTTCGCAAGTGTCTAGTTTGTGGTCCTCTGTTGCTCAGTTGGTAGAGCACGGCGCTTGTAATGCCAGGGTAGTGGGTTCGATCCCCGGGACCACCCATACGTAAAAATTTATGCACACATGACTGTAAGTCGCTTTGGATAAAAGCGTCTGCTAAATGGCATATTATTATAATATTATTATTATGAACTACCTTAACTAACGCAGTGACGTAGTTCCTCTATGCCAGTTAAATAGTCAAATATTATATTTGTTTTTGCTTCTTACAGTCAATTTGCAGTCTACAAATGATTTGTAATTATATTCCGGCCACCTGACCATCCGGTCAAGAAACAAATCATCCCGCGGCTGAATCTAGTTGATGATCCCTGATATACATTATCCAATATCGCATAGCAGTGCGGTCGTGTTTTCTGTAGTGTCCTCATGTAAATAGCCTGTTTTTAGTTTTTTTTGTATTTTTCGTATATATTTCTCAATCTCACTTTCCATCCTTTGACTAAATATACTTTCCTGCAACCTGCCTCACCCAATGTGGAACGGATTCTATTATTTCTTCATAAATTTTTATCCAGAACCTCTGGCTGAAACTAGCCAGCTAGCCAGCTAACTAGCTACTTGCTATTAGCCACCATTAGTGGTCTTCACCATTGTCCGTGGCCGTGGCCTGCACTACCTACCAGCCAGCTCTAGCCTGGACAATTATCGGCCAGTCTGCATCGCGCTATTGAGCCAGAGCATATCGGATTTTCTGCCTGAATCACTGAATCATTGGACCTTAACACCGGATCATCGCAACTAGCTAGCTGCAACCGAATGGCTGTTGTCGTTGTTGGCTAGTCACCACTGTCCTGAAGCTAACCCCAGTTAGCCTTGAGCTAGCCTCGAGCCAGGCCCATCTCCCGGCTATCTACCTCTCTGTCAACCGGACGGGACTTCCTAGTGTTGACACGGAGCCCCGCCGATCCATCACGACTGGTCTGCCGACGTAATCGTCTGATGTGGTTTCAACAGGCTTCCCCTTGCGACGACCACGAAGATCCATCTGCTAGCACCAGCCCGCTAGCACACGCAATCAACAGCCGTGCCTCCAGCTCGCCTGTAGCGTAGCAGCCACTGAACTGCTCCCGGACGTAGTTATTGCTGTTCACTGGACCTTATGATCACTCAGCTACACAGCTGATGCCTGCTGGACTGTTCCTTTATACGATACCCCATCCTGTTTAGCCTCAGCTCAAACTTTCGTCGCCATTACCAGCTGTTGTCTTAGCTCTCTCGAATAACACCTGTGACTGCTTTATGCCTCTCTCCCATGTCAATATGCCTTGCCTATTGCTGTTTCGGTTAGTTCTAACTGTACTTCTTCAATGTATAGCCCCCAGTCCTGCTCAACCTGTCTCAGATAGCTCCTTTGTCCCACCCCCACACACGCGGAGACCGGCTCAAACAGTGCCTCCAGTGATGCTATCTCTTTCATCTTTACCCAATGCTTAGGTTTACCTCCACTCTACTCATATCCTTCCATATCCTTGTCTGTACATAATGCCCTGAATCTATTCTACAAGGCCCGGAAATCTGCCCCTTTTCTCTGTACCCAACGCACTAGAAGACCAGTTCTTAAAGCCTTTAACCGTATCCTTATTCTACTCCTCCTCTGTTCCTCTGGTGATGTAGAGGTTAACCCAGGCCATGTAGCCCCCAGTATCACTCCTGCTCCCCAGGCATTATCATTTGTTGACTTCTGTAACTGCAAAAGCCTTGGTTTCTTGCATGTTAACATCAGAAGCCTCCTCCCTAAGTTTGAGTTATTCACTGTGTTAGCACACTCCGCCAACCCTGATGTTCTAGCAGTATCTGAATCCTGGCTTAGGAAAGCCACCAAAGATTCAGAAATGTCCATTCCCAACTACAACATTTTCCGTCTAGATAGAACTGCCAAAGGGGGCGGAGTTGCAATCTACTGTAGAGAGCCTGCAGAGCTCTATCATACTATACAGGTCTGTGCCCAAACAGTTTGAGCTTCTACTTCTAAAAATCCACCTTTACAGAAATAAGTCTCTCACTGTTGCCGCTTGCTACAGACCCCCCTCAGCCCCCAGCTGTGCCCTGAACACCATATGTGAATTGATTGCCCCCCATCTATCTTCAGAGTTCATATTGCTTGGTGACCTAAACTGGGATATGCTTAACACCCCGGCCATCCTACAATCTAAACTAGATGCTCTCAATCTCACACAAATTATCAAGGAACCTACCAGGTACAACCCTAAATCCGTTAACATGGGCACCCTCATAGATATCATCCTGACTAACTTACCCTCTAAATACACCTCCGCTGTCTTCAACCAGGATCTCAGCGATCACTGCCTCATTGCCTGCGTCCGTAATGGGTCCGCGGTCAAACGACCACCCTCATCACTGTCAAATGCTCCCTAAAACACTTCAGCGAGCAGGCCTTTCTAATTGACCTGGCCTGGGTATCCTGGATGGATATTGACCTCATTCCGTCAGTAGAGGATGCCTGGTTGTTCTTTAAAAGTGCTTTCCTCTCCATCTTAAATAAGCATGCCCAATTCAAAAAAATTCAGTACTACAGTGGGGGAAAAAGTATTTAGTCAGCCACCAATTGTGCAAGTTCTCCCACTTAAAAAGATGAGAGAGGCCTGTAATTTTCATCATAGGTACACGTCAACTATGACAGACAAATTGAGAAAAAAATGTCCAGAAAATCACATTGTAGGATTTTTTATGAATTTATTTGCAAATTATGGTGGAAAATAAGTATTTGGTCACCTACAAACAAGCAAGATTTCTGGCTCTCACAGACCTGTAACTTCTTCTTTAAGAGACTCCTCTGTCCTCCACTCGTTACCTGTATTAATGGCACCTGTTTGAACTTGTTATCAGTATAAAAGACACCTGTCCACAACCTCAAACAGTCACACTCCAAACTCAACTATGGCCAAGACCAAAGAGCTGTCAAAGGACACCAGAAACAAAATTGTAGACCTGCACCAGGCTGGGAAGACTGAATCTGCAATAGGTAAGCAGCTTGGTTTGAAGAAATCAACTGTGGGAGCAATTATTAGGAAATGGAAGACATACAAGACCACTGATAATCTCCCTCGATCTGGGGCTCCACGCAAGATCTCACCCCGTGGGGTCAAAATGATCACAAGAACGGTGAGCCAAAAATCCCAGAACCACACGGGGGGACCTAGTGAATGACCTGCAGAGAGCTGGGACCAAAGTAACAAAGCCTACCATCAGTAACACACTACGCCGCCAGGGACTCAAATCCTGCAGTGCCAGACGTGTCCCCCTGCTTAAGCCAGTACATGTCCAGGCCCGTCTGAAGTTTGCTAGAGTGCATTTGGATGATCCAGAAGAGGATTGGGAGAATGTCATATGGTCAGATGAAACCAAAATATAACTTTTTGGTAAAAACTCAACTTGTTGTGTTTGGAGGACAAAGAATGCTGAGTTGCATCCAAAGAACACCATACCTACTGTGAAGCATGGGGGTGGAAACATCATGCTTTGGGGCTGTTTTTCTGCAAAGGGACCAGGACGACTGATCCGTGTAAAAGGAAAGAATGAATGGGGCCATGTATCGTGAGTTTTTGAGTGAAAACCTTCCATCAGCAAGGGCATTGAAGATGAAACGTGGCTGGGTCTTTCAGCATGACAATGATCCCAAACACACCGCCCGGGCAACGAAGGAGTGGCTTCGTAAGAAGCATTTCAAGGTCCTGGAGTGGCCTAGCCAGTCTCCAGATCTCAACCCCATAGAAAATCTTTGGAGGGAGGTGAAAGTCCGTGTTGCCCAGCGACAGCCCCAAAACATCACTGCTCTAGAGGAGATCTGCATGGAGGAATGGGCCAAAATACCAGCAACAGTGTGTGAAAACCTTGTGAAGACTTACAGAAAACGTTTGACCTGTGTCATTGCCAACAAAGGGTATATAACAAAGTATTGAGACACTTTTGTTATTGACCAAATACTTATTTTCCACCATAATTTGCAAATAAATTCATTAAAAATCCTACAATGTGATTTTCTGGGTTTTTTTTCCTCATTTTGTCTGTCATAGTTGACCTATGATGAAAATTACAGGCCTCTCTCATCTTTTTAAGTGGGAGAACTTGCACAATTGGTGGCTGACTAAATACTTTTTTCCCCACTGTAAGAACAGATATAGCCCCTGGTTCACCCCAGACTTGACTGCCCTTGACCAGCACAAAAACATCCGGTGGCGTACTGCATTAGCATCAAACAGCCCCTGTGTCAGGAACCAATATACACAATCAGTTAGGAAAGCAAAGGCTAACTTTTTCAAACAGAAATGTTTATAAAAATAAACAAATTTGCATCCTGTAGCACTAACTCCAAAAAGTTCTGGGACACTGTAAAGTCCATGGAGAATAAGCGCACCTCCTCCCAGTGCTTACTGCAATGAGGCTAGGAAACACTCACTACCGATAAATCCCTACCCCGGCCACCAGCTCTGCACCCTCCGCTGCAACTTGCCCATGCCCCTCCCGCTTCTCCTTCACCCAAATTCAGATAGCTGATGTTCTGAAAGAGCTGCAAAATCTGGACCTCTACAAATCAGCTGGGCTAGACAATCTGGACCCTTTCTTTCTAAAATTAACCGCCGAAATTGTCGCAACCCCTATTATCAGCCTGTTCAACCTCTCTTTCGTATCGTCTGAGATCCCCAGAGATTGGAAAGCTGCCGCGGTCATCCCCCTCTTCAAAGGGGTTGACACTCTAGATCCAAACTGTTACAGGCCTATATCCATCCTGCCCTGCCTTTCGAAAGTATTTGAAAGCCAAGTTAACAAACAGATCACCGACCATTTCGAATCCCACCGTACCTTCTCCGCTATGCAATCTGGTTTCCGAGCTGATCATGGGTGTACCTCAGCCACGCTCAAGGTCCTAAACGATATAATAACCGCAATCGATACTGTGCAGCCATCTTCATTGACCTGACCAAGGCTTTTGACTCTGTCAATCACTGCATTCTTATTGGCAGACTAAATAGCCTTGGTTTCTCAAATGACTGCCTTGCCTGGTTCACCAACTACTTCTCAGATAGAGTTCAATGTGTCAAATCGGAGGGCCTGTTGTCTGGACCTCTGGCACTCTCTATGGGTGTGCCACAGGGTTCAATTCTCGGGCCGACTCTATTCTCTGTGTATATCAATGATGTGGCTCTTGCTGATGGTGACTCTCAGATCCACCTCTACGCAGACGACACTATTTTGTATACATCTGGCCCTTCATTGGACACTGTGTTAACAAACCTCCAAACAAGCTTCAATGCCATACAACACTCCTTACGTGGCCTCCAACTGCTCTTAAACGCTAGTAAAACTAAATGCATGCTCTTCAATCGAACGCTGCTTGCACCCGCCTGCCCGACTAGAATCACTACTCTCGGTGGGTCTGACTTAGAATATGTGGACAACTACAAGTACCTAGGTGTCTGGTTAGACTGTAAACTCTCCTTCCAGACACACATTAAGCATCTCCAATCCAAAGGTAAATCTAGAATCGGCTTCCTATTTCGCAACAAAGCCTCCTTCACTCATGCTGCCAAACATGCCCTCGTAAAACGGACTATCCTACCGATCCTTGACTTCGGCGATGTCATTTACAAAATAGCCTCCAACACTCTACTCAGCAAATTGGATGTAGTCTATCACAGTGCCATCTGTTTTGTCACCAAAGCCCCATATACTACCCACCATTGTGACCTGTACGCTCTCGTTGGCTGGCCCTCACTACATATTCGTCACCAAACCCACTGGCTCCAGGTCATCTATAAATCACTTCTAGGCAAATCCCTGCCTTATCTTAGCTCATTGGTCACCATAGCAACACCCACCCGTAGTATGTGTTCCAGCAGGTATATATATCTCACTGGTCATCCCCAAAGCCATTCCTTCCAGTTCTCTGCTGCAAATGACTGGAACAAACTGCAAAAATCTCTGAAGCTGGAGACACCTATCTCCCTCACTATCTTTAAGCATCTGTTGTCAGAGCAGCTTACCGATCACTGCACCTGTACACAGCCCATCTGTAATTAGCCCACCCAACTACCTCATCCCCATATTGTTATTGACATTATTTATTTTGCTCATTTGCACCCCAGTATCTCTATTTGCACATCATCTTCTGCACATCTATCACTCCAGTGTTAATACTAAATTATAATTGTAATTATTTTGCACTATGGCCTATTTATTGCCCTACCTCCATAACTTGCTACATTTGCACACACTGTATATAGATTTTCTATTGTGTTATTGACTGTATGTTTTGTTTATTCCATATGTAACTCTGTGTTGTTGTTGTTGTTTTTACCGCATTGCTTTGCTTTATCTTGGACAGGTCACAGTTGTAAATGAGAACTTGTTCTCAACTGGCTTACCTGGTTAAATAAAATAAAAATATACAGAGGTATTGATTGCTGTACAGTATATTATGAGAATATTGATGAACTCAATCGAAGAGAATCGGTCAATGAAACCACATAGGATTCCTTTGTGTGTGTGTAAAGTATGCTGCGTGTGTGTGTGTGTGTGTGGTTGTGTGTGTGTGTGTGTGTTTGTGTGTGTGTGTGCATGCGTGCGCGCGTGCGTGTGCGTGTGTGTGTCTCATACTGCATGTGTGTGTGTCAGAATGCATTGTTCTCTCCTTCCATCTCTCCATCTTTCAGTGTAGGGTGAAGTTTCCTCTAGACACTGATCTTGGGTCAGTTTTACATTTCCCCCACTAATGGTTAAGGTTTGAATTGGGGGAGAGGAAACTGATCCTTGAGCTGTACCTCTCCATTTAGCCCTCAGCGCTGCAGTGTCTTTAATTTGGCTCCATGCAAATGTGCAAACAAGGACGGAGTGGGATAATCTGTCCTGGCAGGCCAGCCTGGCGAAGAGAGGACATTTTCTATCCTTCCGTCTCTCCCTCCCTAAATATGCCCGATTCGTTCCATCTCTTTCTCTCTCTATCTCCCACCACAATATTTGCTGGTATGTGGGATGGAGGCATTGAATGGTGATGGAGAGACATGGTGATGGAGAGACATGGTGATGGAGAGACATGGTGGTGGAGTTGCTGTACCTGTAAGGCTGCGTCTCTAATGGCACCCTATTTTCGTATGTAGTGCACTACTTCTGACCAGAGCCCTGGTCCCTTTGGGACCAAAGTGTCAACCATAGTGTTTACTGAAGCTGTGGAAATAGAAAGGTTAGAGAGGTTAGCCCTGATGCCATGCCTGGATATTGGCAGACAAGAGGCTGTATGCTTTCGTAGAACACTGGGGGAAAGACTTGGAAAGGTTTCAGTGCTTTTGGAACGGAGCAGCCGTGGAGGAGTGACAAGACGGAGCAGCCGTGAAGGAGTGACAAGACGGAGCAGCCGTGGAGGAGTGACAAGACGGAGCAGCCGTGGAGGAGTGACAAGACGGAGCAGCCGTGGAGGAGTGACAAGACGGAGCAGCCGTGGAGGAGTGACAAGATGGAGCAGCCGTGGAGGAGTGACAAGACGGAGCAGCCCTGGAGGAGTGACAAGACGGAGCAGCCGTGGAGGAGTGACAAGACGGAGGAGTGACAAGACGGAGCAGCCGTGGAGGAGTGACAAGACGGAGAAGCCGTGGAGGAGTGACAAGAAGGAGGAGTGACAAGACAGAGCAGCCGTGGAGGAGTGACAAGACGGAGGAGTGACAAGAATGAGCAGCCGTGGAGGAGTGACAAGACGGAGGAGTGACAAGACGGAGCAGCCGTGGAGGAGTGACAAAACGGAGAAGCCGTGGAGGAGTGACAAGATGGAGCAGCCGTGGAGGAGTGTGGAAGAAAAGAGAGGGATAGAGAGGCTCTTGAAGTTGAGCTCTTTGGATGAGATGAGAGGATTTCTTCCTCCCCTTCACTTTCTCTTTCTACATCTGTCTCTCTCTCTCTCTCTCTCTCTCTCTCTCTCTCTCTCTCTCTCTCTCTCTCTCTCTCTCTCTCTCTCTCTCTCTCTCTCTCTCTCTCTCTCTCTCTCTCGCCCTCCCTCTCCCTCCCTCTCTCTCTCTCTCTCTATCTCTCTCGCCCTTGCTCCCTGTGCCCGCTGAGCAAAGGTTCCAAGGCGACCTCTCCGTCTCTCAACATGTGCTCGGATTAAAGGATTTACAGGCAGGGAGAGAGCTCTTTTCAGGGAGAGAGAGAGAGAGAGAGAGAGAGATGGGGGGAGGAAGGAACATAGAGAGAGAGAGAGAAAAAAAGAGGGAAGCAGGACAGTATCAGCAACGCATCTCCTTGTACTCTGAGTGGTTTAGCAGGAAGAGTCGGAGAGAGAGGTTCCCCTCCATGTCCCCACTCCCTCCATCATCACCGCCCCTCTCACTGTGCATGGTCAACCACATAGAGGGTGTGTGTGTGTGTGTGTGGAAGAGGAAAGGAGTAATGTCTGTATGTGTGTGTGTTAGACACAGGGACCACGGGTAGCGTAAGGGACATCTTTAAGTGATGTGGGTGTGTGTTTTATGTATGAATGCGTGTGTAACGTAGGGCAGGGTATGTGTATAAAATAACCCAGCCAGTGTGCGAGTCACCACTCTTGTCCCCCTGCTCTAGGAGGGTACTGAGTTGTTTTCCTAGCTCTGTTTGGAGGGGCCACAAACACTGGAGTGGGGTCCCTAATCTGGCAACCGCCCTCTAGCCCTGAGGACAGGATGAAAGCGAGACTTAATACTCTTCTTGCCAAGGTGAAGCTCTGTAGGGTTTACTCTCCCACCTGACTCAGACACACACACAGACAGAGACAGACAGACATTCAGACGGATGGACTGACGGACAGACAGAAAGACAGACACACAGACGGACACACGGACAGACAGACATACATTCGGACGGACAGACGGACAGACAGGCCAGACAGACAGACACAGACAGACACAGACGGGCAGACAGGCCAGACACAGACGGGCAGACAGGCAGACACAGACGGGCAGACAGACAGACAGACAGACAGACACAGACGGGCAGACAGACAGACACAGACGGGCAGACAGACAGACACAGACGGGCAGACAGACAGACACAGTAGAAAAGTCAAGTTTGTTGCTATTATTTTGTTTGTCTGCATCTTCTTGGGTGGGCACACCGGCAAAATCCTCGGGTGAGAGGCTACCTGTATAGGGGTGCTGAGCTCACAAATCCGAGACAGAATGGTGCTTGGAAACAATCCGAGACAGAATGGTGCTTGGAAACAATCCGAGACAGAATGTTGCTTGGAAACAATCCGAGACAGAATGGTGCTTGGAAACAATCCGAGACAGAATGGTACTTGGAAACAATCCGAGACAGAATGGTGCTTGGAAACAATCCGAGACAGAATGATGCTTGGAAACACACACACCCCAGTCTCACACATCCTGAATAAGCAGAAGCATGCAGAGGACCACTAAAGGGCAGAGCTTTAAGGATTTAACATTGTCTGGAGTGTTGCTGTACACCTGCTCCATCACGTTTTAAAATGTCCAAAGTACACCTGCTCCATCACGTTTTAAAACGTCCACAATACACCTGCTCCATCACGTTTTAAAACGCCCACAGTACACCTGCTCCATCAGGTTTTAAAACATCCACAGTACACCTGCTCCATCACGTTTAAAACGCCCACAGTACACCTGCTCCATCACGTTTTATAATGTCCAAAGTACACCTGCTCCATCCCACAGTACACCTGCTCCATCAGGTTTTAAAACATCCACAGTACACCTGCTCCATCACGTTTAAAACACCCACAGTACACCTGCTCCATCACGTTTTAAAACGCCCACAGTACACCTGCTCCATCACGTTTTATAATGTCCAAAGTACACCTGCTCCATCCCACAGTACACCTGCTCCATCATGTTTTAAAACGTCCAAAGTACACCTGCTCCATCACGTTTTAAAACGTCCACAATACACCTGCTCCATCACGTTTTAAAACATCCACAGTACACCTGCTCCATCACGTTATAAAACACCCACAGTACACCTGCTTCATCACGTTTTAAAACGCCCACAGTACACCTGCTCCATCACGTTTTATAATGTCCAAAGTACACCTGCTCCATCCCACAGTACACCTGCTCCATCATGTTTAAAACGTCCAAAGTACAGCTGCTCCATCATGTTTAAAACGTCCAAAGTACACCTTCTCCATCACATTTTAAAACGTCCACAAACTCCATAGTTTCCCTCCACGGTTTCTCAACTCCTTCAACCCACCAAAGCCAAACTAAACCTACACCTGGTGTGGAACATGGTGTGGAACATGGTGTGGAACATGGTGTGGAACCAGGTTGCTGCTGTCCGTGGTGCTGAAACGCTAGTCTGGATCCAGGTTCCTGCTGTCCGTGGTGCTGAAACGCTAGTCTGGATCCAGGTTCCTGCTGTCCGTGGTGCTGAAACGCTAGTCTGGATCCAGGTTCCTGCTGTCCGTGGTGCTGAAACGCTAGTCTGGATCCAGATTCCTGCTGTCCGTGGTGCTGAAACGCTAGTCTGGATCCAGGTTCCTGCTGTCCGTGGTGCTGAAACGCTAGTCTGGATCCAGATTCCTGCTGTCCGTGGTGCTGAAACGCTAGTCTGGATCCAGATTCCTGCTGTCCGTGGTGCTGAAACGCTAGTCTGGATCCAGATTCCTGCTGTCCGTGGTGCTGAAACGCTAGTCTGGATCCAGATTCCTGCTGTCCGTGGTGCTGAAACGCTAGTCTGGATCCAGATTCCTGCTGTCCGTGGTGCTGAAACGCTAGTCTGGATCCAGATTCCTGCTGTCCGTGGTGCTGAAACGCTAGTCTGGATCCAGATTCCTGCTGTCCGTGGTGCTGAAACGCTAGTCTGGATCCAGATTCCTGCTGTCCGTGGTGCTGAAACGCTAGTCTGGATCCAGATTCCTGCTGTCCGTGGTGCTGAAACGCTAGTCTGGATCCAGATTCCTGCTGTCCGTGGTGCTGAAACCATAGAATTAGGAATTAGAATACTAGAATTGTCATGATGGTATAAAGGTCAGCCATTTTGATTAGGGAGTTGGTCAACCATGGTTTGCCAGTTCTGTGATAAGATATTGTGTAAAAATAATGAATTTGAAGAATTTATCTGCACTATATGTTAGCTAGCTAGCCAGTTTTAGAGGAATGATTCCATCATTTTTCAAATTAACTGGCAATATGCCAACATTCCATTCAAACAATGCAGTCAATCCACAGCCGTACTCTGGCTGAAATCAGTTGATGATAGGACTTAGACAAGTTGTAAATGCAGCAAGTACTGATATTGTATCATATAATAGCACTCACAGCTTCTCAAGAAAACAAACATTGAGACATGTATGGTCTGTTTACATATATTCTAGAAGCTGTTTATACAGGACATTGGCATAAAACTAGTATAAACTGTATTTATAATTATATGACAATATTTTAGGTTGACAATAATTCTATTACACAATTTCGGATATATCACATGCCTTTTGTTTTCCTGCATAAGTAAAATCAGGATTCTGCCACTACTGCCATTAATTCCAATTAGACTAAAATTATCCTTGACCAATATGGCCGCCATTTTCACGCCATTCTGGAACTTTGAGGGTTTATTATGTAGCCCTTCTAGTAATTTAATAGGATCTCTATGGCGGAATCATGTCTGGATCCAGGTAGCTGCTATCCATAGTGCTGAAATATTGTCTGGCTTCAGATAACCACTGTCCATGGTGCTGAACCATTTAATACAGAGTTCCCCAACTTTGAGCCCGGGGGCAACACATTTGACCCCCCAAGTTTTCTGAAAAAATTTAAAGTGTATTTATATTTTTGTTCATTTTTCTAATGTTCATTGTTGTACATAAAAAATTGTTAAAAAATAAAATAAAAAATTTGGAATCAGCTTCAATTGATTTTAATTTTGGAAATCTGTTCCAAAGTATTCCCACGCATAATAGAGAGACGTGAACGTAGATAAATAATAATAATAAATAATAATTTATTGGATTTATATAGCGCTTTTCTACTAACTGAGGTACTCAAAGCGCTTTACATAGTAGGGGGAAACTCACCTCATCCACCATCAATGTGTAGCACCCACCTCAGTGATGCACAGCGACCATTTTGTGCCAGAACGCTCACCACACATCACCTATCAGGTGGAGAGGTGAGGAGTGATGTATGACCATTAGGAATGAGGGGGATGATTAGGTGACCATGATGGAATGGGGCCAGGTTGGGAATTTAGCCATGACACCGGGGTGAACACCCTTTACTCTTACAACAAGTGCCATGGGAATTTGAATGACCAGAGTCAGGACACCCGTTTTAACGTCCCATCCGAAAGACATCACCCTACGCTGGGCAATGTCCCCAAATGTAATCAAGGTTTGAAACGATTATGTTGTAGTCCAATATTATATCTGTTTGGGCTTCTTGCGGTCAAATTTGCAGTCTACATTGTTTGTTTAAAAAAAATATTCAGGCCCCATGACCATCCACTCAATAAATAATTGGCCCGCAGCTGAATCTAGTTGATGATCCCTGATTTAATAGGACCTTGTTTGGCTTCATGGCTGATCAGTATTCACCAGAGGAAGCACAGGTTAACAGATCCACACATGCTAAAGGAATGGCCTGAGGGGAAGTGGAATGGCATTCATTACCAAGGAGACCTGATAACTCCCAACAGTCCATTTGGATTGGGCCCTGAGGATTGTGTGAAGGCTCCAGGTTTTCTTTTGGAATGTGTGTGTGTCCTTGTGTATGTGGACACACATTTGTGTGCAATTGTGTGTGTTTGTCTGCACGTGTGTGTGTGTGTGTGTGTGTGTGTTCCACTGTAGTGGGAGAGATCGTTCTGATGCGGTACATCTCAACGTGTGCCTCATGGGCCATGAAACAGGGGTCAGCCTCTCCTCAGAGTAAAAGGCCTCACTCTAACACGCTGTGCACTGAAACTAATCCTCTATTTAGCTCCTACTCATCCCTGACCAAAGAAACATGCATGAAAACAGTGGTAGAAATACTGCATCCCTGTCACACTGGGCTCAGACGTCAGTTCACAAACAGTGGTAGACATACTGCATCCCTGTCACACTGGGCTCAGACGTCAGTTGAAAAACAGTGGTAGACATACTGCAGCCGTGTCACACTGGGCTCAGACGTCAGTTCTACGTCTAGTTCTGGTTTACATTCCATTGAGTTGTCAACTGACGTGTGCATTCATATGGAAATCAACACAAATTTGAACCATGTCATTGAATTTTTGTTAAAAGTTGAATGGCAACAGAAATTCCTTTACGTTGATGAGTTTTTGTAAATCCAATCAGTTTTCCACGTTGATTCAACGTCATCAGAAGGGAAAACATAGCATTTTTTGGGTTGAAATGATGTGGAAATTGGTTGATTCAACCAGTTGGTGTCCTGTGGAGTGGCTGATTGCTAGGCGTGGTTTCAGACAGGGGATGTTGTTGGAGAAATCCTCTGTGTCAATACAGAAACTGTCTCTGTGTCTATGTATTTCTGTCTGTCTCTCTGTGTCTGTCTGTCTCACTGTGTGTGTGTCTCTCTGTGTGTGTGTGTCTGTCTCTGTGTGTGTGTCTGTCTGTCTGTCTCTGGGTGTGTATCTATATGTCTGTCTCACTGTGTGTGTGTGTGTCTGTGTGTGTGTGTGTCTCTCTCTGTGTGTGTGTCTGTCTGTCTGTCTCTGTGTGTGTGTATTTATATGTCTGTCTCTGTCTCTGGGTGTGTGTCTGTCTGTCTGTCTCTCTGTGTGTATCTATATGTCTGTCTCTGTCTCTGGGTGTCTGTCTGACACAGTGAGAGAGAACGCTGAGCGTGACAGTTTGTTTTGGGGATTTGGAGCAGAACGAGACTCCATCGGGGGTCCCCCAGGCGTTCTGTATGGATGGCATCCCCCTTTCCCTCATCCCTCCCCCTACCCTCCCCCTTTCCCTCATCTCTCCCCCCTACCCTCCCCCTCCCTCTTTCCCTCATCCCTCCCCCCTACCCTCCCCCTTTCCCTCATCCCTCCCCCCTACCCTCCCCCTTTCCCTCATCCCTCCCCCCTACCCTCCCCCTTTCCCTCATCCCTCCCCCCTACCCTCCCCCTTTCCCTCATCCCTACCCTCCCCCTTTCCCTCATCCCTCTCTCCCTAGGATGTAGGGAGTGATGTGCAAGGCAAATTAATTACAATCAAACAGATTTGTGTGTTTCTACAGACTCAGGAGGAGGAATGTGTTTTGGAGAGCCCTGGCTGTGTGTTCCACGTTATATACCTGTGGCTCGGGGGGTTCCATGAGAGAGTGATTAAAGGAGCAAACCATGTTTGTCTCTCCACCTCCATGGGGCCCCGGTGTCAGGGAACTGAAGTGTTGCAAATCACAGGCCCCCTGGAAATAAAAAGGGATTTGAAGGTGATTATCAAAACATTGAAAGTAAAAAAAAAAAATATATATATATATATGTTTTTTTTTTTACCACAAACCTTTTCTAAGCAACCATGGTCCTTGAGATATGTGATTTTGTGTTTACCCTAGCAAGTATGGCGACGTTAGAAGTCAACCAGTATGTTTACACACACTAGATATGATGAGGTAGGTTAGGTAGTAAGGCTGACCGGTTCTAGTGCTCTACTACTCTGAGCCTAACCACCAATACCCAGGCTAGGGCTGTAGCTATTCACTATGCTGACAATGGGAGGGAGACGGGAAGAGAGAGCGAGAGAAAGAGACAGACAGATAAGTGACAGGGCAAAAGGAAGAAGGAGATTGAACAGTATGCGAGAGAATGTTTTCAGAGTGATAGAGAGAGAGAGAGAGAGAGAGAGAGAGAGACTGAACCATGTTCATTTTAATTAATCTCGTCTGTTAACATTGTATTTTTAGCCACATTGTGAAGTGCGGTGCATCTGGTCGCCGTTGCCCCAGGGGGGGCCCGGGCAGCCTGCACATACCCCTCCTCTCTCTCTCTCTCTCTCTCTCTCTCTCTCTCTCTCTCCCTCCCCCTTTTCCTCTGTGCTAATTATATTTGCACTTCATTCACAGATCAGGTAACAGAGGTGCCGGGGCTGCTAGAGAGACTGAGCCACGATCTCCCTCCCTCCCTCCCTCCCTCCCTCCCTCCCTCCCTCCCTCCCTTTCTCTCTGATAGTAAAGGCAGGCAGCCCAAGTACAACAGTGTTAAAGGTCAACTGCCCCTTAGAAACAACTTCTCTGGTTTTAAACAGACTATGTGGCATCGATATGAGTCAGAAACATAAATTCTAGTGTCAAAATTGACAGTGTAAATAGGATAATTTTGGTCATAAAGTCAGCCTCATCCAAAACTGAGTTTTGTAAGTGAGTTCGCCCGCTAACACGAGAGAAGCAGCTGTGCTGGTTGTACTCTATCAGCTGGTTGTACTCTATCAGCTGGTTGGACTCTATCAGCTGGTTGTACTCTATCAGCTGGTTGTACTCTATCAGCTGGTTGCGCTCTATCTGCTGGTTGTACTCTATCAGCTGGTTGGACTCTATCAGCTGGTTGGACTCTATCAGCTGGTTGCGCTCTATCAGCTGGTTGCGCTCTATCAGCTGGTTGGACTCTATCAGCTGGTTGGACTCTATCAGCTGGTTGTACTCTATCAGCTGGTTGTACTCTATCAGCTGGTTGGACTCTATCAGCTGGTTGGACTCTATAAGCTGGTTGGACTCTATCAGCTGGTTGTACTCTATCAGCTGGTTGTACTCTATCAGCTGGTTGGACTCTATCAGCTGGTTGGACTCTATCAGCTGGTTGTACTCTATCAGCTGGTTGTACTCTATCAGCTGGTTGTACTCTATCAGCTGGTTGGACTCTATCAGCTGGTTGTACTCTATCAGCTGGTTGGACTCTATCAGCTGGTTGCGCTCCATCAGCTGGTTGCGCTCTATCAGCTGGTTGGACTTTATCAGCTGGTTGGACTCTATCAGCTGGTTGGACTCTATCAGCTGGTTGGACTCTATCTGCTGGTTGCGCTCCATCAACTGGTTGCGCTCCATCTGCTGGTTGCGCTCCATCAACTGGTTGCGCTCCATCAGCTGGTTGCGCTCCATCAACTGGTTGTGCTCCATCAACTGGTTGCGCTCCATCAGCTGGTTGCGCTCCATCAGCTGGTTGCGCTCCATCAGCTGGTTGCGCTCTATCAGCTGGTTGGACTCTATCAGCTGGTTGGACTCTATCAGCTGGTTGGACTCTATCAGCTGGTTGGACTCTATCAGCTGGTTGGACTCTATCAGCTGGTTGGACTCTATCAGCTGGTTGGACTCCATCAGCTGGTTGCGCTCCATCAACTGGTTGTGCTCCATCTAATCATAGCAGCCAGAACCTCCAGACAGTGAGACAGACCTGCCCATTACGCAGCACCTCAGACTTGTTTAGGTAAGACAACAGTCGCCAATGTTATGTTGAAATTACCCTTGGCCCATAGGCCCTTTATGGAGTGGCCACTTGCTGATGTGTTTGATAGTGTCAATCACGGAGTCTGACATTTTTGGGGCAAAATGAGAATTGAGGTGATCAGAGCGCACTTTTATCCCAACTGCAACTTGTCAATATTCCAAAACCTTCAGCGATAATCTTGTTTCGCCCCGTGACCTGTTTAGTAACATGATTCACTGACAGACACACTCTGGTAATAGATAGGGAGGAAGTTATTTTTTTTTAAAACAGCACCGAAGCGCACACGTCTCCACTCGCTGGTGACTTGATAAGCTGATTGAGGCCTGGTTTATCAATGTGCCTGCTAGCTACTACTTCCTAGCTTCATTAAAAAAACACAGAGTTGGAACTTAGCTTGCTAGCAAGTGATTTTGGGCACTGATAAACAGCGTGTAGCTTGTGCTTTATTTACAATAGTTTGACAGCAGATGAGGAAGTTGTTATTGTTCTAATAAATCAGTCCTGAGCACGCAGCCAGACTTTCCTGACTCCACACTGTATGCAGTGCACTGAATAGTTTTTCATGCAAATGTTTTTACTTGAGAAATACTGCACCAGACACCTTAGCTAGATGTAAAATTGCGCGACTAAGACCTCATCGGCAAAAACGTCTAAATGAATTACAGATTTCTTGATTTATCCTAGATTAATTCAGACTATTTTAAGTAAGTGCCTATTTTGAGGAAGTGGCTACGTTGTAGCTATGGTGACTCAGGAGGGACAAACAACAGTACCTGCCAGGGTACGATATGTGAGCGTAACACACCCACATCAAACCACACGCCCAAGACAACTCTCGTTTGGCTTCAGTCATGGCCGCTAGCATTTCTTAATGACCAATCTTCAAAACGAAGCCCATGTGGTACAATACAATGCATCTTTATTTACCCATTATACAGAGAAAGGGAAATGGTTTATTTTGCGGTCACAGTACCCAGCTCCACCAGTCACAACACAGATCCCCTGAAGCAAGGTCAAGGGTTAAATGCCTTGCTCAAGGGCACACAAGAAGTAGGTAGCACTGAATATATTGATTCCAGCAACCCTCTGGTTGGCGGCTCACTCCAGTCAGATTTCCCCCATCAGCTGTGAGATTCGAACCTTCCAGTTACTCTTTATATACATCACAGAAGACTGAAATATAACAAAAAACGTTTGACATAGAAAGCGTTTAAAAAATGTAATAATGTTGATTAATTATGAAATGATGACAAATATTTAAAATGTTCAACCCATGAGGCCAGTAGAGGGCGATTTGGTCATTTGACTGCAGGAAAGGGATCTCAGAGTAGGAGTGCGGAAATAGGATCAGTTTTGGCTTTTAGAACATAAAACATATTTATGGTATGGACATACAGGACCTGATCCTAGATCAGCACTCCTACTCTGAGATGCTTGATACACGTCCTGGTGTCCCTTTCACCTAACTGTGGATACAATGTAGACAAAGGGGGTCTTGTAGCCTTGGACACTGGCTGACCTCTCTCTCTCTCTCTCTCTCTCTCTCTCTCTCTCTCTCTCTCTCTCTCTCTCTCTCTCTCTCTGTCTCTCTGTCTCTCTCTCTCTCTTTCTTGTTCTTCCTCTTTCTCTCTGTTTCCACTCCCTACCTCCATCTCTCTGGCTGTTCTCAGTTTTCCTGTCCCCAGTGGAGAGGTGGTGATGGTGTGAAAAGCAGAATGTCACCACAGTGACACTCTTAAAATAGCACATTGTTGTCATTATGGCCACACCATGTCCCACAGGTCAGGGGCGTTTTGGGTCAGATTGGAACAATTCATGACCTTCACTTGGACATTATAAAAGGGGTTCACCAAGGCTCCATTGTAGGACCTGTTTTGTTTCTATTAATGATATTGGCTCTTCTAAAGCATAGCAGATCTCTGAAGGTCAGGTGCTACTCTGCTCTTGGTGTGTGCTCCCTGCAAGGTGTTCAGGCTCTATTTCTAGTGATCAGTCTGGTTCATGGGCCCCATTTTAATTAGTGTGTGTGAGGTAATATAATATAAAAAAAATATGTATTCACTAACTGTAAGTCGCTCTGGATAAGAGTGTCTGCTAAATGACTAAAATGTAAATGTAAAAATGTAATCAAAGTGTAAATGGCTTATTCAATGGAAATGATGCATTTGATAGTAGTACAGTATTACTTCATGTTCGATACTTGTTATTACCACAATGATTGTCCATGTCTGTGTGTATAGTAGTGTGTATTGTGCTTGAGTTAAAAGTGTAGCGTTGAGTGTGTGTTTATGGTTGTGATGTGTATAGAGTGTGTGTGCGTGTGTGTATTCTGTCACAGTGTACGTGTTGATGTGGCACCGAGCTGGCTGCGGAGGGCCTGTTGATGTGGCACTGAGCTGGCTGCAGAGGGCCTGTTGATGTGGCACCGAGCTGGCTGCAGAGGGCCTGTTGATGTGGCACCGAGCTGGCTGCGGAGGGCCTGTTGATGTGGCACCGAGCTGGCTGCGGAGGGCCTGTTGATGTGGCACTGAGCTGGCTGCAGAGGGCCTGTTGATGTGGCACCGAGCTGGCTGCAGAGGGCCTGTTGATGTGGCACCGAGCTGGCTGCAGAGGGCCTGTTGATGTGGCACCGAGCTGGCTGTGGAGGGCCTGTTGATGTGGCACCGAGCTGGCTGCAGAGGGCCTGTTGATGTGGCACTGAGCTGGCTGCAGAGGGCCTGTTGATGTGGCACCGAGCTGGCTGCAGAGGGCCTGTTGATGTGGCACCGAGCTGGCTGCGGAGGGCCTGTTGATGTGGCACCGAGCTGGCTGCGGAGGGCCTGTTGATGTGGCACTGAGCTGGCTGCAGAGGGCCTGTTGATGTGGCACCGAGCTGGCTGCAGAGGGCCTGTTGATGTGGCACCGAGCTGGCTGCAGAGGGCCTGTTGATGTGGCACCGAGCTGGCTGTGGAGGGCCTGTTGATGTGGCACCGAGCTGGCTGCAGAGGGCCTGTTGATGTGGCACTGAGCTGGCTGCAGAGGGCCTGTTGATGTGGCACCGAGCTGGCTGCAGAGGGCCTGTTGATGTGGCACCGAGCTGGCTGCAGAGGGCCTGTTGATGTGGCACCGAGCTGGCTGCAGAGGGCCTGTTGATGTGGCACCGAGCTGGCTGCAGAGGGCCTGTTGATGTGGCACCGAGCTGGCTGCGGAGGGCCTGTTGATGTGGCACCGAGCTGGCTGCAGAGGGGCTGTTGATGTGGCACCGAGCTGGCTGCAGAGGGCCTGTTGATGTGGCACCGAGCTGGCTGCAGAGGGGCTGTTTGGTTGGGTCTCACAGATGACTGAGCAGGCAGTCATTGGCCCAGCTAGTGTGCTCTGCACTTTGGCTGGACAAAGATGAGAGGAAGTCTGTTAGGATTCTATCATCTCTGACTTTTAACAATGACAGTACTGTGGATAGTACCAAATGGCATGCTTGGACAAGATGTGTAGTGTGTCTTCGGTTGCAAAATTCCAGAAACTTCCGGTAAATTCACAGGTTGTCCAAAAATCCCGGTTTACAGGATTACCAGATTACCGGATTTCTGGAGAAGCTGGGATTTTTGGTAAAGTTGTGCACCACACAGCAATGCTGCATTCAACCGCATCAGTGATCCATGCAGTGCAAAAAAGTTGAAACAACCTTGCTACGTTTTTGTTATTTGGAGTTATAAAATACTTTTTGATTAGGGTCGCAGCATATTATGCACATCTGCAAGCATAACAGCAAAGACTAGTATTTTTCAGATTGGGCTAGTAAATAATTTGCCCAACTAGCCAGTCTGCTAGTGAAATTTTGTCTTTTTACATTTTGCACAGGGCACAGCTTTGTACCCTGTCGTCTACTAGCCTGGCTACAGACCTCCTCTTATTTATTTATTTACATTATAGGCACTGGTGTACCGGACACCCCCGCAAGGCAGGGGACCCATGAACTCTGGGGGCCAATGCACCTGTCATCGATGTCTATAATTTTTTTTTTAATTTATAAATAATTTTGACACTAACCCTCCCAAAAGTAATTCATAAACCTTTTTAATATCCATATGTACTAGGAAGCTAAGTACACTGAACAAAAATATAAACGCAACAAGCAACAATTTCAACGATTTTACTGAGTTACAGTTCATTTAAGGAAATCAGTGTCACGATCGTTCAATGACTCGTGGAACCAAGGCGCAGCGTGATAAGCGTACATATTTATTGAAGTACTGAACACGACAAAACAACAAACAAACGATACGTGAAGTCTTGAGGTTACACAAAACAAAACCTATACGGAACAAGATCCCACACAGACTGGTGCCAAACGGCTGCCTAAGTATGGTCCCCAATCAGAGACAACGAGCTACAGCTGCCTCTGATTGGGAACCACCCTGGCCAACATAGATCTACACGATCTAGACACTAAACATAGAAAACTTAACATGACACGGAATATGCACACCCTGACTCAACAAATAAACGTCCCCTGAGTCAGGGCGTGACAGTACCCCCCCCCCAAAGGTGCGGACTCCGACCGCGCCACATAAACATAACAGGGTAGGTGCCGGGTGGGCATTCCGCCTCGGAGGCGGATCCGGCTCCGGGCGTGACCACCACTTTCTCTCCACCTCCCTGTTGCGCCCCTGGTCTGGTCTGGACCTCGGCGCGCTGCTTCCCCTCTCC
>NW_028157269.1:0-31687 GCF_964263955.1 Coregonus lavaretus
GTCCTCAGCTGAGAGTTGGCCAGGGATTCTAGAATGAGAAGTTTTAAATGTCCTTAGCTGAGAGTTGGCCAGGGATTCTAGAATGAGAAGTTTTAAATGTCCTCAGCTGAGAGTTGGCCAGGGATTCTAGAATGAGAAGTTTTAAATGTCCTCAGCTGAGAGTTGGCCAGGGATTCTAGAATGAGAAGTTTTAAATGTTGTCAGAGTGCTGTGTGTGGATGAGTGAAAGGAATCAAGCGCAGGAACAAGGATGACTTCAACAGACTTTAGTAAGGTCCAACACAGGAAAAATGAGTCGCCAACCCAACCGGGCGGTGCGAACAATTACGCACAAACACAGTGCGGAAAAAACAAGAAAAGCGCACGCAGTGCGAACTCTCGAAAAATACAACAACGAGAGATACAAACTCCTCGGAGGCAGGCTGACAATAAACAATCACGCATAACACCTGACCCAAACACACAAAACTAAATAGGGAACACAATCAAACACAAACAAGGGACAGGTGTTACAAAGAGACAAAACCAAACGAACATGAAACATAGAACGGTGGCAGCTAGTACTCCGGAGACGACGACCGCCGAAGCCTGCCCGAACAAGGAGAAGGAGCAGCCTCGGCCGAAACCGTGACAGTACCCCCCCCCCTTGACGCGCGGCTCCAGCCGTGCGCCGACCCGGGGCTCGGGGACGACCCGGACGACGCGGAGCAGGGCGCGCAGGATGACCCCGATGGAACTCGGTCAGCAGGGACTGGTCCAATATGTCCCTCCTTGGCACCCAGCACCGCTCCTCCGGACCGTACCCCTCCCACTCCACGAGATATTGAAGACCCCCCATCCGGCGTCTCGAATCAAGGATGGACCTCACGGTGTACGCCGGAGCCCCCTCGATGTCCAACGGGGGCGGAGGAGTCTCCTCTATCTCATACTCCTGGAGTGGACCAGCTACCACCGGCCTGAGGAGAGACACATGGAACGAGGGGTTAATATTCCTATAGTCAATAGGCAGTTCTAACCTGTAACACACCTCGTTCAACCTCCTCAGGACTTTGAATGGCCCCACAAACCGCCGACCCAGCTTCCGGCAGGGCAGGCGGAGGGGCAGGTTTCTGGTCGAGAGCCAGACTCGATCTCCAGGTGCGTACACAGGCCCCTCACTGCGGTGGAGATCGGCGCTCGTTTTCTGCCGACGGATGGCCCGCTGCAGATGTACGTGGGCAGCGTTCCATGTTTCCTCCGAGCGCCGTACCCATTCATCCACCGCAGGGGCCTCGATCTGGCTCTCGTGCCAAGGTGCCAGAACCGGCTGGTACCCTAACACACACTGGAAAGGGGTTAGTTGGGTGGAGGAGTGGCGGAGAGAGTTCTGTGCCATTTCGGCCCACGGAACGTATCTCGCCCACTCCTCCGGCCGGCCCTGGCAATAAGACCTCAGAAACCTACCCACCTCCTGGTTAACACGTTCAACCTGCCCATTACTCTCCGGGTGGTAACCCGAGGTAAGGCTTACCGAAACCCCCAACCGTTCCATAAACGCTCTCCACACTCTGGAGGTGAACTGGGGGCCTCGGTCAGACACTATATCCTCGGGTACCCCGTAATGCCGGAAGACATGGGTAAACAGAGCCTCAGCGGTCTGTAGGGCAGTGGGTAGACCCGGCATGGGAAGGAGACGACAGCTGCCCGGATGTACTCCAGGTTACGATGGTCAGTTAGAATGAGGAAAGGGTGTTGAGCCCCCTCGAGCCAATGCCGCCACACCTTTAGGGCCTGTACCACGGCTAACAGCTCCCTGTCTCCTACGTCATAATTCCGCTCCGCCGGACTGAGCTTTTTAGAATAAAACGCACAGGGACGGAGTTTAGGTGGTGTGCCAGACCGTTGGGAAAGAACGGCCCCTATACCGGCCTCTGACGCGTCCACCTCTACCTGGAAAGGTAAAGAGGGATCCGGATGCGCCAACACCGGCGCCGAGGTAAACAGGTCCTTCAGCCTCCCAAAAGCCCTGTCCGACTCAGCTGACCACCGCAAGCGCACCGGACCCCCCTTTAACAGAGACGTTATGGGAGCTGCCACCTGTCCAAAACCCCGGATAAACCTCCGGTAATAATTTGCAAAACCCAAGAACTGTTGCACCTCCTTCACAGTGGTTGGGGTCTGCCAATTACGCACAGCTGACACCCGGTCTACCTCCATCTTCACCCCTGACGCAGACAACTGGTAACCCAGAAAGGAGACCGACTTCTGAAAAAACAGACATTTCTCTGCCTTGACATATAGGTCATGCTCCAACAGCCTCCTCAATACTCGGCGCACCAGGGCTACATGCTCTGCTCGGGTAGGACTGTACACCAGAATGTCGTCGATGTACACGACTACTCCCTGTCCCTGCATGTCCCGGAAAATCTCATCGACGAAGGATTGGAAGACTGAGGGAGCATTCATTAACCCATATGGCATGACTAGATACTCGTAGTGTCCGGAAGTCGTGCTAAACGCTGTCTTCCATTCATCGCCCTCTCTAATGCGCACCAAGTTATATGCGCTCCTGAGATCCAATTTTGTAAAGAACTGCGCACCGTGCAGTGACTCCGTCATAGTCGCAATCAGAGGAAGTGGATAGCTGTACTTCACCGTGATCTGATTGAGACCGCGGTAATCAATACATGGGCGCAGACCTCCATCCTTTTTCTTCACAAAAAAGAAACTCGAGGAAGCGGGTGAAGTGGAGGCCCGTATGTATCCCTGTCTCAGAGACTCAGCGATGTACGTCTCCATTGCCTTCCTCTCCTCTTGAGACAAGGGATACACATGGCTCCGCGGGAGAGCTGCTCCTGACTGGAGATCTATCGCACAATCCCCCCGTCTATGAGGCGGCAGCTGCGCCGCCCTAGTTTTACTAAACACCAGTTTCAAATCCTCATACTCGGGGGGAATATGCAGTGCTGTCATTAGATTCAGACTTTCCACCGAGGTCGCCCCTATGGAAACACCCAGACACCGCCCCTCACACTGGGCAGACCACCCTTTAAGAGCTTTCTCTCGCCACATAATAGTAGGGTCATGGGTCATCAACCAGGGAAGGCCCAGCACTACCGGATACGCAGGAGAGTCAATCAGATAGAGCTGAATTGTCTCCTCATGACCCTCCTGCGCCATCATTTGAAGGGGTGCTGTGACCTCCCTAATCAACCCAGACCCTAACGGACGGCTATCTAGGGCATGAACAGGGAAAGGCTTATCAACTGGAAGGAGGGGAATCCCTAACTCTATACAAAACTGGCGATCTACAAAATTCCCAGCTGCGCCTGAATCTACCAGCGCCTTATGCTGGGAACGAGGTGCAACCTGTGGAAAACAAACAGGCAAGGTTAGGTGAACGACAGAAAGCTCTGGGTGAGTAGGGCGCCTACTCACCTGGGGGGACCCCCCAATGCGTGACCTGCCTTCTCCTCCACCGGGGGACCCTCCCCAACACCTAGCCGCGGTGTGCCCTCCACGGCCACAGTTAGTGCAGGGAACGGCCCCCCTCGGGTTCCTACTCCTCCGTTCTCTAGCGCCAGCACCCCCGAGCTCCATAGGGCTCGGCTCGGAGGTGCTGGAGAGTGGAATGGGCGAACCCCACCCGGGACGTCCACGGGTGGCGAGCAGGGTATCCAGCCGAATGGCCATGTCGACAAGTTGGTCAAAGGTCAACGAGGTGTCCCTGCACGCCAACTCTCGCTGGACGTCCTCCCGGAGGCTGCAACGGAAGTGGTCTATAAGGGCCCGCTCATTCCACCCTGCATCGGCCGCTAGAGTCCGGAATTCCAAGGCAAAGTCCTGGGCGCTCCTCATCCCCTGTCGGAGGTAGAACAGACGCTCCCCCGCCGCCTTCCCCTCTGGTGGATGGTCAAACACAGCACGGAAGCGGCGGGAGAACGTTTTAAATGTCCTCAGCTGAGAGTTGGCCAGGGATTCTAGAATGAGAAGTTTTAAATGTCCTCAGCTGAGAGTTGGCCAGGGATTCTAGAATGAGACGTTTTAAATGTCCTCAGCTGAGAGTTGGCCAGGGATTCTAGAATGAGACGTTTTAAATGTCCTCAGCTGAGAGTTGGCCAGGGATTCTAAAACTTTGGAAATGCAAGGAAACTTGGAAATTGTACGGTAGTTACATAAGTCAGAAGGATCTCCTCCTTTGTGTATGGGGAGGACATGTGCTGCTTTCCAGATCTTAGGGCTAAGACCAGAAACCATTGTCAAGCTAAAAATCTAGGTTAATGATTCTGCAATAAGTGGGACAGAGACAAAATGGTTATTAAAATAGTTTTGTTTCAGAGATTTGAATATATTTTCCAGAAGTTCGCTGGATTCCTACCATTCTCAGATATACAGTTCAAGAAGTATGTTGACTTTGCTTTTCTAACCAGAGATAGATATGTGCTCTATTTATCAAATGTCTGAAGGACTGCCAGTCAGACGTAGTATCAGTCAATCTAGCCTTAGCCCAAGCTACATTTCAGACAATTCATGCGTGAACCAAGGGTTTGATATATCCTTTACTCTTAGTTTTTTAAACGGAGCATGCTGATCTGCAACAGTGTTAAACAGAGAAGTAAAACAATGTAGGGCCTGATCCGAGGCAGAGATAGATGACACAATCCCCCAGTCACACAACCCCAGATCAGACATTCAATCTTTCTCACTAAAATTCCCTAAATGTATCTTTGTAATAATGCGTGGGCGGGATTTAGGTAGCTTGGCATCTCTTCTGCAGGCAATGGGACAATGGTCACTGAGCTCATTAGCAAAGATTCCATTGGCTGTAAATTTATGAGGGGGCATTTGTTAGAATAATATCTAAAATAGTAGATTTTTCAAGGTGTTTTAAAGTTGGGGCGAGTTGGTTTATTTATCAGCTGAGTTAGATTTAGCTCAGTACAGATATCTCTCAGGCTATCTAATACTGGCATAATCCAGATTAAAGCCACCCAATATTAATAATTCAGCATAGTCAGACAGTAATTCAAACAATTTGCTTACGGCCCAAGGTGGAGCCGAGGGAAGGGGGGTGCATTCCCACTAGTCTCAGTTGGGCATTATTACCAAGACATTCAGATTGCTGAGGGACAGACGTGGAAAGGGACACAGAAACATTTAAGTTGCTCTTTAGGAATATGGTGACACCCCCCCAGCTCTGCCAACTCTGTCAGATCTATATACATTTACATTTTAGTCATTTAGCAGACGCTCTTATCCAGAGCGACTTACAGGAGCAATTAGGGTTAAGTGCCTTGCTCAAGGGCACATCGACAGATTTTTCACCTAGTCGGCTCGGGGATTAGAACCAGCGACCTTTCGGTTACTGGCACAACGCTCTTAACCACTAAGCTACCTGCCGCCCCACATATACATTATAACCAGTCAGAGACACATCAGAATTCGCCATTAGACTTCTTTAACCAAGATGGAGTAATAATCAGAATGCCCGCGTTGGCTCGAGGAGCCAGAGTTACAATAAAATCGATTTTTCGAAAATTGAGATAAATCAGTCCAAATCAGATGAAATTGTATTAGTCAAATGCTTGGTAGACAATAGGTGTAGACGAACAGTGAAATGCTGACTGACGGGTCCTTTTCCAACAATGCAGAGCTAAACATACAAATATAAAATGGAAATAAAAAATAGAAATAACATGGCTATATACAGGAAGTACCAGGTAATAACATGGCTATATACAGGAAGTACCAGGTAATAACATGGCTATATACAGGAAGTACCAGGTAATAACATGGCTATATACAGGAAGTACCAGGTAATAACATGGCTATATACAGGGAGCACCAGGTAATAACATGGCTATAAACAGGAAGTACCAGGTAATAACATGGCTATATACAGGAAGTACCAGGTAATAACATGGCTATATACAGGAAGTACCAAGTAATAACATGGCTATACACAGGAAGTACCAGGTAATAACAAGGCTATACACAGGAAGTACCAGGTAATAACATGGCTATATACAGGAAGTACCAGGTAATAACATGACTATATACAGGGAGTACCAGTACTGAGTCAATGTGCAGGCAACAGGATATAGGTAGGGGTAAAGTTACTAGATCATTGACAGTCCAAGGCTGCAGGTTTATGTTCAGTAGTGAAGATACCGTAGGGTTGGCTTCAATTGGTATAGAATAGATACAAGATTTCCCAGGACCATTAGGCCTATTCCTCGAACGAGGACGTGACTTAAAACAAGGGTCAATGAGGGGTTACCTGTTGCGGGTGGGGACTGAAATCCCGTCACATGTTTAGTGCATGTGCAATGTTAGAACTCATTATCCTAGCTCCGCTTCTGTTCAGGTGCAAGCCGTCCCTTTTTAAGAACTGAGGATGCTTCCAAAACAAATCGAAGTTGTCCATATAATGCAACGCTTTTTCGGGGCAGAAATTCGATTTCATCCAAGAGTCCAGTGCAAATAGAAGTTGCAACCAGTGCAACCATATGTTGGGATAGGGCCAGAAAGGACAATCTGCTTACAAATCAAATCACATGTTATTGGTCCAAACACATGTTTAACAGATGTTATTGGTCCCATACACGTTTAGCAGATGTTATTGTGGGTATAGCGAAATGCTTGTATTCCGAGCTCCAACAGTGAAGTAGTATCTAACAATACACAACAATACAAACAAATCTAAAAGTAAAAGAATGGAATTAAGAAATATGTAAATATATATTAGTATTAATATATTAGGACAAGCAATGTCGGAGTCCGGAGTATAAATACTGTATATAAATATATACTGTATATGTGATGGGACGTAATGACATTATGGACAGTATGTGGATAGAATATGTAGTATATCTGTAGAATACATAGGATAGAATAGTATAGATACAGCAATAGTTAAATAGGATGGACTTGACTAGAATACAGTATATACATTGAGGGAAAAAAGTATTTGATCCCCCGCTGATTTTGTACATTTGCCCACTGACAAAGACATGATCAGTCTATAATTTTAATGGTAGGTTTATTTGAACAGTGAGAGACAGAATAACAACAACAAAATCCAGAAAAACGCATGTCAAAAAATGCAAATCTATTTATAACATGCGTTCTTCTGGATTTTTTTGTCTCACTGTTCAAATAAACCTGCCATTAAAATTATAGACTGATCATTTCTTTGTCAGTGGGCAAACATACAAAATCAGCAGGGGATCAAATACTTTTTTCCCTCACTGTACATATGAAATGAGTAAACCAGTATGTAAACATTATTAAAGTGACCAGTGTTCCATGTCTATGTATATGGGGCAGCAGACTCTAAGGTGCAGGGTTGAGTAACCGGGTGGTATCCAGCTAGTGACAGTGACTAAGTTCAGGGCAGGGTACTGGGTGGAGGCCGGCTAGTGATGGCTATTTAACAGTCTGATGGCGTTGAGATAGAAGCTGTTTTTCAGTCTCTCGGTACCAGCTTTGATGCACCTGTACTGACCTCGCCTTCTGGATGATAACGGGGTGAACAGGCCGTGGCTCGGGTGGTTGATGTCCTTGATGATCTTTTTGGCCTTCCTGTGACATCGGGTGCTGTAGGTGTCCTGGAGGGCAGGTAGTTTGCCCCAGTGATGCGTTCGGCAGACGGCACCCCCCTCTGGAGAGCCCTGCGGTTGTGGGCGGTGCAGTTGCCGTACCAGGCGGCGATACAGCCCGACAGGATGCTCTCAGTGGTGCATCTGTAAAAGTTTGTGAGGGTCTTACGGGCCAAGCCGATTTTTTTTCTTCAGCCTCCTTAGGTTACCAGTAGCTGTTAGCCTGTCCTTCAGGTATTCAAAGTCCCGTCTCTACTCCCCCGATTGCCGCAACTTGATGTTATTAGCACCGGCATGCAAGACCACCGTTTGCAGCTCAGGGTTTCGGTCTAGAATTACCTTAAGCTCCTAAGTAATATCACGCACCCTAGCACCAGGGAAGCAGAATGTCTTTGCTCCTGAAACCACCATATCCCCTACCATAGAACTACAATTCTACTACTACAATAGAACTCTCTACAATGGTCACACTAAGGCAGCGGCCTGGCTTGCGCTGGGTACTGCGGTGGAGTGGTGGGGGGGGGAGAGAGAGAGAGCGAGAGAGAGAGAGAGAGAGAGAGAGAGAGAGAGAGAGAGAGAGAGAGAGAGAGAGAGAGAGAGAGAGAGAGAGAGAGAGAGAGAGAGAGAGAGAGAGAGAGAGAGAGAGAGAGAGAAATCATCCAAGGAGAAAATCGACGCCAACGCTTTTCTCCTCAGGTCTGTAAACCATTAGATACACCACACTTCCTATCATATCCCTGGCGATATTCTATCATACTGGGCTCAGCCCAAAATTCTCACTGAGGCGGAAAACACAACCAAACATCTCCCCACGGCAAGCAGAACAGAGCCGGGTAGCGGGAGAGGAAGCAACAGTCTTTACTCAGCCTCCACCCCAATGGACATATCCCCCCCCCCCCCCCCCAACAGTCTTTACTCAGCCTCCACCCCAATGGACATATCCCCCCCCCCCCCCCCCCCCCCAACAGTCTTTACTCAGCCTCCACCCCAATGGACATATCCCCCCCCCCCCCCCCCCCAGTATAATAAATAACAATAAACACTCTGAATCTGAATATGAATGGAGAGGACTGGAGAAAAGGTCTGGAGACAGAGGCTGGTCCTTTGAGGTACAGGTCAACATAACACTAACACTGACTCAGTGAGAAGGAGAGAGGAGGAGAAAGAGAGAGAGAAAGAGAGGAGATAGAGAGAGAAAGCGAGAAATTGAGAGAAAGAGAGTGGAGGTCATGATGGGTCATTAATATTGGCCAGAGAGGAACCTTGGTGGAAATGACTGTTCCTCCTCTCTGCTGTGCTCCTCCCCTGGCCACTGGTGGGATATTCTGCTCAATGGGAAACACATGCTAGGGCGCCAGGCCCGCTGCGTACAGACCCCGCTGGGGAAGCCTGTTCTGGGGGAAGCTCAGCGCCTGCCTCCCTGGCCCCTACTGGGGTGAGTGTTTGGGAGAGAGAGGAGGGGAGAGGGGGGCAGTGGGGGAGGTCAACACTGCCAACATTTCTCAGAGGGGCTTTGATACAGGGGTAATGGAGGTAGAGGGAGGAGAGAGGGAGGGATAATCACCCCCCCTTTACACCACTGTGAGCTAACAACTGTATAACGAGAGAGAGAAAGAGAGACAGAGGAGAGAGAGGAGAGAAGAGAGAGGAGAGAAGAGAGAGAGAGAGAGAGAGAGAGAGAGAGAGAGAGAGAGAGAGAGGGGAGAGAGAGAGCGAGAGGAGAGAGAGAGAGAGAGAGAGAGAGAGAGCGAGAGAGAGAGAGGAGAGAGAGAGAGAGAGAGGAGAGATCACACGTCACCAGAGCCCCTCTACACAGAGCCTTTAACCCCCGACACACGTGAAAGCTAGATCCCAAAGGGATTGATTTATTCTCACCACTGCCAAGGAGTTAGTCACACACACATACACACACGCACACACACACACACAAATGCAAGTACGCACGCAAACACACACCTGGACAAAGATTCTATCCCTGTTGCTGGGGAACCAGTCTGAAGGAAACAGAGGGAGCTATTGTTGTTCATTCTCTCTAATCAAAGTGTCAAAAAATTCACTGTTATTGTTGCTCTCTCAACTCTGATAGGTTGGGAATTAGAATTAGAACAGTGACACCTGACAGGATTCTTTACCAGAATGTTACCGTTCCTTAGCGTTCCTAACAGGAGACTGGAATGGGTGGCAGCTTTACCAGAATGTTACCGTTCCGTAGCGTTCCTAACAGGAGACTGGAATGGGTGGCAGCTTTACCAGAATGTTACCGTTCAGTAGCGTTCCTAATAGGAGACTGGAATGGGTGGCAGCTTTACCAGAATGTTACCGTTCCTCAGCGTTCCTAACAGGAGACTGGAATGGGTGGCAGCTTTACCAGAATGTTACCGTTCCTTAGCGTTCCTAACAGGAGACTGGAATGGGTGGCAGCTTTACCAGAATGTTACCGTTCCTCAGCGTTCCTAACAGGAGACTGGAATGGGTGGCGGCTTTACCAGAATGTTACCGTTCCTCAGTGTTCCTATCAGGAGACTGGAATGGGTGGCAGCTTTACCAGAATGTTACCGTTCCTTAGCGTTCCTAACAGGAGACTGGAATGGGTGGCAGCTTTACCAGAATGTTACCGTTCCTCAGCGTTCCTAACAGGAGACTGGAATGGGTGGCAGCTTTACCAGAATGTTACCGTTCCTTAGCGTTCCTAACAGGAGACTGGAATGGGTGGCAGCTTTACCAGAATGTTACCGTTCCTTAGCGTTCCTAACAGGAGACTGGAATGGGTGGCAGCTTTACCAGAATGTTACCGTTCCTTAGCGTTCCTAACAGGAGACTGGAATGGGTGGCAGCTTTACCAGAATGTTACCGTTCCGTAGCGTTCCTAACAGGAGACTGGAATGGGTGGCAGCTTTACCAGAATGTTACCGTTCCGTAGCGTTCCTAACAGGAGACTGGAATGGGTGGCAGCTTTACCAGAATGTTACCGTTCCTTAGCGTTCCTAACAGGAGACTGGAATGGGTGGCAGCTTTACCAGAATGTTACCGTTCCTCAGCGTTCCTAACAGGAGACTGGAATGGGTGGCAGCTTTACCAGAATGTTACCGTTCCTTAGCGTTCCTAACAGGAGACTGGAATGGGTGGCAGCTTTACCAGAATGTTACCGTTCCGTAGCGTTCCTAACAGGAGACTGGAATGGGTGGCAGCTTTACCAGAATGTTACCGTTCCTTAGCGTTCCTAACAGGAGACTGGAATGGGTGGCAGCTTTACCAGAATGTTACCGTTCCTTAGCGTTCCTAACAGGAGACTGGAATGGGTGGCAGCTTTACCAGAATGTTACCGTTCCTTAGCGTTCCTAACAGGAGACTGGAATGGGTGGCAGCTTTACCAGAATGTTACCGTTCCTTGGCGTTCCTAACAGGAGACTGGAATGGGTGGCAGCTTTACCAGAATGTTACCGTTCCTTGGCGTTCCTAACAGGAGACTGGAATGGGTGGCAGCTTTACCAGAATGTTACCGTTCCGTAGCGTTCCTAACAGGAGACTGGAATGGGTGGCAGCTTTACCAGAATGTTACCGTTCCTTAGCGTTCCTAACAGGAGACTGGAATGGGTGGCAGCTTTACCAGAATGTTACCGTTCCTCAGCGTTCCTAACAGGAGACTGGAATGGGTGGCAGCTTTACCAGAATTTTACCGTTCCTCAGCGTTCCTAACAGGAGACTGGAATGGGTGGCAGCTTTACCAGAATGTTACCGTTCCTTAGCGTTCCTAACAGGAGACTGGAATGGGTGGCAGCTTTACCAGAATGTTACCGTTCCTTGGCGTTCCTAACAGGAGACTGGAATGGGTGGCAGCTTTACCAGAATGTTACCGTTCCTTGGCGTTCCTAACAGGAGACTGGAATGGGTGGCAGCTTTACCAGAATGTTACCGTTCCTCAGCGTTCCTAACAGGAGACTGGAATGGGTGGCAGCTTTACCAGAATGTTACCGTTCCTCAGCGTTCCTAACAGGAGACTGGAATGGGTGGCAGCTTTACCAGAATGTTACCGTTCCTTAGCGTTCCTAACAGGAGACTGGAACGGGTGGCAGCTTTACCAGAATGTTACCGTTCCTTAGCGTTCCTAACAGGAGACTGGAATGGGTGGCAGCTTTACCAGAATGTTACCGTTCCTAACAGGAGACTGGAATGGGGTGGCAGCTTTACCAGAATGTTACCGTTCCTTAGCGTTCCTAACAGGAGACTGGAATGGGTGGCAGCTTTACCAGAATGTTACCGTTCCTTAGCGTTCCTAACAGGAGACTGGAATGGGTGGCAGCTTTACCAGAATGTTACCGTTCCTCAGCGTTCCTAACAGGAGACTGGAATGGGTGGCAGCTTTACCAGAATGTTACCGTTCCTCAGCGTTCCTAACAGGAGACTGGAATGGGTGGCGGCTTTACCAGAATGTTACCGTTCCTTAGCGTTCCTAACAGGAGACTGGAATGGGTGGCAGCTTAACCAGAATGTTACCGTTCCTTAGCGTTCCTAACAGGAGACTGGAATGGGTGGCAGCTTTACCAGAAACTGCCTCTGGAAGCAACTGTTCGTCGGGAGCTTCATGAAATGGGTTTCCATGGCCGAGCAGCCGCACACAAGCCTAAGATCACCATGTACAATGCCAAGCGCCGGCTGGAGTGGTGTAAAGCTCGCAGCCATTGGACTCTGGAGCAGTGGAAAAGCGTTCTCTGGAGTGATGAATCACGCTTCACGATCTGGCAGTCCGACTAATGAATCTGGGTTTGGCAGATACCAGGAGAACGCGACCTGCCCTAATGCATAGTGCCAACTGTAAGGTTTGGTGGAGGAGGAATAATGGTCTGGGGCTGTTTTTCATGGTTCGGGCTAGGCCCCTTAGTTCCAGTGAAGGGAATTCAACACTACAGCATACAATGACATTCTAGACGATTCTGTGCTTCCAACTTTGTGGCAACCGTTTGGGGAAGGCCCTTTCCTGTTTCAGAATGACAATGCCCCCGTGCACAAAGTGAGGTCCATACAGAAATTGTTTGTCGAGATCGGTGTGGAAGAACCGACTGCACCGTCCAAACTTTGCCCTCTCCCTCTCCCCAACCGCTGACATCAGAAGCCTACACGCCTCCAGAGACTTGGCCTGGCTGGCAGGGGGCACCATGGACAAGCCTTCAGACACTTGGCCTGGCTGGCAGGGGGCACCATGGACAAGCTAAGGCGGGCACAGTGAACAGGGTGCAGGGTTAAGAGCCTTATAGTCTCTGAGATACTTTGATGGGGATTTAAGGTGGCTGTACAATACAGCAGGCTACAAACACAGCAGGCTACAACTCAGTGACGTAAGGGTCCGGTGACGGTGTGTGCTGTGTGTATGGGGTTGATTGTTAGGCTGAGCGGTTTGGCTGAACGCTGGGAAAAAGGAAATCCCTGTTTGGGAGGCAGCCATGTCATTAAGAAGTGACTGACTGGTTGTTCTGTTGTGCTGTTTGGGAGGCAGCCATGTCATTAAGAAGTGACTGACTGGTTGTTCTGTTGTGCTGTTTGGGAGGCAGCCATGTCATTAAGAAGTGACTGACTGGTTGTTCTGTTGTGCTGTTTGGGAGGCAGCCATGTCATTAAGAAGTGACTGACCGGTTGTTCTGTTGTGCTGTTTGGGAGGCAGCCATGTTATTAAGAAGTGACTGACCGGTTGTTCTGTTGTGCTGTTTGGGAGGCAGCCATGTTATTAAGAAGTGACTGACCGGTTGTTCTGTTGTGCTGTTTGGGAGGCAGCCATGTCATTAAGAAGTGACTGACTGGTTGTTCTGTTGTGCTGTTTGGGAGGCAGCCATGTCATTAAGAAGTGACTGACCGGTTGTTCTGTTGTGCTGTTTGGGAGGCAGCCATGTCATTAAGAAGTGACTGACTGGTTGTTCTGTTGTACTGCATGGTGCAAGGTACAGTTAGGAGTTATATAATGCTACTACGTCAAATGACGCTACGGTAATCAAACACGTTTTGTCGGGTGATATTGTCCGGTTAGTTGATTGACTGATCGATCGGTCGGTTGATTAATTAATTTGTTTAATTACTCAATAACTGGTTTATTGATTGATTGTTTATTGAATGATTGCGTTGGTTGGTTTATTGCATCAAGCTGAAACAATGATCTTTGATAAGATTAATAATGGCATTAACCGTAGTAAAAATAGCCTTCATGTAAGTGTGTAAAACCTCTATGTCCTAGCATTGTTTATTAGTCAATAATCCTGCTACGTCCCGTAAACTGCAGGCAGGTTTTGCGGAACTACCTGACCACAATCATCAATAACCGACAGTTTTCACCTCAACATGTTTCAAAATCACTTCTGACTTAGTTTAGCAACACGTTGGTTGGGATTTCAAAATGCACAGAGAGGGCAGTTAGTTGTGCTATTGAGGTTATTGTGTTGCACATCAATGTTTTGCGTCCCAAATGACACCCCCCAGCTAGCACATTTGGTTCCTTTGGAAGTTGTGGGAACTTACGTTTTTGGTTTCCTGTGAGTTCTGGGAACGAAGCTATACGTTTCCTGACAGGTAAAACTGAACGTTTTTTAAACGTTCTGAGAACGGAAGTGAACATTTAGCTTGTTCTGGGAACATACATTTGTTTAGGTTGCGTGGAGGTTCTGAGAATGGTTTACTCTGGTTCCTTGAACGTTTTCCAAGGAGGTTTTATTGACGCTCTGAGAACGGAAATTACAGGTTATTTGGAGGTTTCTTGTTCTAACTTCCTTAAAACTTTCACTGAATGCTATGTTTTTTTATGGATACAAAACTGTTCGTTTTAAGTCTATTCAAACAGACCCCATTTTCAAAGGAAACAAGCACCTATTAACCTCATGTATGGCCAATTAGTGGGCACGGCCAACACACCTGAACACACTTAATAAGAAAGGGGATATAGAGAGTTTTGTTGATGCTGAGAACAGAATGTGAATGTTTTTCAATAACATTCTTAGAACGTTCTCTGAATGTTGCTAAAGTTTTCTTGTGGTTTTTTATGGAACGTTTTCTTAACGTCCTCGGAAACAATTTGAAAACATGACTTTAAATAGAACCACGAGGAAACCTGTAGGAAATGTTATTTACATTTTACATTTTAGTCATTTTAGCAGACGCTCTTATCCAGAGCGACTTACAGTTAGTGGGTGCATACATTTTCATACACGATTTGTTAACAAACATAACTAGTTAGCAAGTTAAACAACAGATGGTGGCTCTTCTGACAACGTAAAGGTCTCTGGGGAACGTGTATTTGTGTTCTTTTAGCAACACTTGTGTGCAGACGTGATGTATCTATAGAATTAACGTTAGTTAGCTAACTATTCCTCCCCCCCTTTCCATTCTGAAATAACTGGGAACAGATAGCTAGCCTCTGAGACACCGTTAACTACAAACTTAGCTACACACTAGCAAGTAACGGCCTGGCTAAAGGCTATTTTGCATGTTGACTAGTTAGCCAACTTGTTGTCATTGAGTAATTAGTAACATTATCATCTTCCTTTACCTTAACACAGTCGATGGTATACATTATGCTGAAATATTGAAATTCCCACAGGAACGTTGTTTCTTAACGTTCTGGAACTATTTGAGAACATTCCCAATGTCAAACCAGTTGGATAACATTCATAGAACATGACCAAAATTACAATTAAATGTAACCATGTTTGAATTTTTAGTTAAGTAATGAAATACCAAGAAAATAACGTTTTTTTGTGTCCAGTTCCTTAAAAGTGCTGAGAATGTTCCAAAGCCAAGCGACTATCCTGCTCCATTCCCCAGAACGTTGTGGGAAGGTTGTATGCAAAATAACCATAGGACAACCACACCCTCACCAAGCTCTAAGAAACATAGGGTTCTCAGAACGTTATGTGCTAGCTGGGCCTACAGTGCCTTGCAAAAGTATTACATTTACATTTTAGTCATTTAGCAGACGCTCTTATCCAGTGCGACTTACATGAGCAATTAGGGTTAAGTGCCTTGCTCAAGGGCACATCGACAGATTTTTCACCTAGTCGGCTCGGGGATTAGAACCAGCGACCTTTCGGTTACTGGCACAACGCTCTTACCCACTAAGCTACCTGCCGCCCTATTCACCCCCCTTGGCGGTTTTTCCTATTTTGTTACATCACAACCTGTAATTTAAATGGATTTTTATTCGGATTTCATGTAATGGACATGCACAAAATAGTCCAAATTGGTGACGTAAAATGAAAAAAAATTCTACAAAATAAATAACGGAAAAGTGGTGCGTGCATATGTATTCACCCCCTTTGCTATGAAGCCCCTAAATAAGATCTGGTGCAACCAATTACCTTCAGAAGTCACATAATTAGTTAAATAAAGTCCACCTGTGTGCAATCTAAGTGATTGCAGAACCATCACCGGGAGCGTGGAAGTGACAGGTGAGGAGCTAATCTCCGAGTTGAAGAAAAAAGCAGATGGCTTCGATCTTTTTTCTATAGCACTGGATGAGAGTACTGACATCAGAGACACCGCTCAACTTTTAATTTGGAGAACTTTGAAATAGCAGAGGAACTTCTTGCGATGGAATCAATGATGGGAACAACCCGTGGCTCTGACTTATATGACAGGGTGTCTTCCTGCTTGGAAAAAATGGAATCTACCGTGGCACAAACTGACAAACGTCACAACAGATGGATCACCAACTACTAACCGGTAAAAACATTAGCCTACTAAAAAGATTACAAGACGAAGTAAAAGAAGAAAGCCCTAACTCGGAGGAATTGATATTTCTTCACTGTATTATTCATCAGGAAGCCCTGTGTAAAAGTGTGTTAAAGCTGGAAAATGTTGTCAAAGTGGTTGTAAAACTTGTCGACTTTATACGGGCAAGGGGGCTTAACCATCGTCAGTTCATTCAGCTGCTCAATGACACAGAGGCAGAGCACCAGGACTTCCTGTACCATTCAAATGTGCGCTGGCTAAGCCTGGGGAAAGTATTTCGCCGTGTGGGAACTGAGAGGGGAGATCGGTATGTTCCTTGATACGGTTGGTAAAGCTGACGACTTCTCCGAGTTGAAAGACACAGACTGGCTGGGCGACTTTGCTTTCGTTGTGGACATATTGGGGCATCTGAACGATCTAAATGTGAAACTGCAGGGAAATTGTGTTTTTGTGCATGAACTGTATTCCAATGTGAAAGGCCAAACTTATGTTGTTCTCCAGACAAATGAGCAGCCGGTCTCTCGCTCCTTTTCCGACACTGGCCGCACTGAACGCACCCACATCGCAGTGCCGCACTGAGACATACAGTAGCACTTTGATCGACTTGCATGCTGAGTTTTCCCGCCACTTCTCAGACTTCACTAAGACTGAGACCGAGTTGAAGCTTGTGTCATGCCCTCTGTCTTTCGACAGTGAGAAAGCACCACCAGACACACAATTTGAGCTCATCGACATCAAGTCCAAAACAGAAACAATAGACCAGTTCTATGGCTCACTGAATGAAACAAAGTTTCCAAACATTAAAAAGCACGCCCAAAGGATGCTTGTTTTATAGATCAGACGGTCATGGACAAGAGAAGGCACGTACTGCCGGGTGAAGAATGGGGCCCACCTGGCCTTGCGAGGGTTCAGCCTCCTCGCTGCCTGGATGTACTCCAGGTTACGGTGGTCCGTCCAGACGAGGAAAGGGTGTTTCGTCCCCTCGAGCCAGTGCCTCCACACGGTCAGGGTTCGGAAAACCGGCAACAGCTCCCGGTCACCAAAGTCGTAGTTCTGCTCCGCCGGGCTGAGCTTCTTGGAGAAGAAGGCACAGAGGCGGAGCTTGGGTGGCGTACCGGAGCGTTGAGATAAGACAGCGCCTATCCCTACCTCGGATGCATCCACCTCCACTACGAATGGTAGTGGACGGCCAGGAGGACGCGGGGGGCCAGGAGGACTCAGTCAGGAGGGATGGAGCGAGTATGTCCCTCCTGGGCACCCAGCACCGTTCCTCCGGACCGTACCCCTCCCACTCCACGAGATACTGGAGACCACTCCTCCGGCGCCTCGAGTCCAAGATGGTCCGGACCCTGTACGCTGGGGCCCCCTCGATGTCCAAAGGGGGCGGAGGGGTCTCTCCTATCTCATCTTCTTGGAGTGGGCCAGCTACCACCGGCCTGAGAAGAGACACATGGAACGAGGGGTTAATATATTGGCAGTTGTAACCTGTAACACACCTCGTTCAATCTTCTCAGGACTTTGAAGGGCCCCACAAACCGCCGACCCAGCTTCCGGCAGGGCAGGCGGAGGGGCAGGTTTCGAGTCGAGAGCCAGACTCGATCTCCCGGTGCGTACACCGGTCCCTCACTGCGGTGGCGATCGGTGCTCGCCTTTTGTTGACGGATGGCACGCTGCAGATGGACATGGGCAGCGTCCCACGTCTCCTCCGAGCGCCGAATCCACTCGTCCACCGCAGGGGCCTCGATCTGGCTCTCGTGCCACGGTGCCAGGACCGGCTGATAACCTAAAACACACTGGAAAGGTGTTAAGTTGGTGGAGGAGTGGCGGAGAGAGTTCTGGGCCATCTCTGCCCAGGGGATGAACCTCGACCACTCCTCCGGCCGGTCCCGGCAATAGGACCTCAAAAACCTACCCACATCCTGGTTGACACGTTCCACCTGCCCATTACTCTCTGGGTGGTACCCCGAGGTAAGGCTTACCGAGACCCCCAACCGTTCCATGAACGCTCCCCAAACTCTGGAAGTGAACTGGGGACCTCGGTCAGACACAATATCCTCGGGGACCCCATAGTGCCGGAACACATGGGTAAAGAGGGCCTCAGCGGTTTGTAGGGCAGTAGGGAGACCCGGCATGGGAAGGAGACGACAGGCCTTGGAAAACCGATCCACAACGACCAATATGGTGGTATTCCCCTGGGAGGGGGGTAGGTCTGTTACGAAATCCACCGATAGGTGGGACCATGGTCGTTGTGGAACGGGCAGGGGATGTAGCTTACCCCTGGGCAAATGTCTAGGCGCCTTACACTGGGCACACACCGAGCAGGAGGAGACATAAACCCTCACATCCCTAGCTAACGTTGGCCACCAGTATTTCATGCTAAGACAGTGCACGGTCCGGCCAATACCTGGATGTCCAGAGGAGGGTGATGTATGAGCCCAATAAATAAGACGATCACGGACCTCGAGCGGAACGTACGTCCGCCCCACAGGACACTCGGGGGGAGTAGGGTCGGTACGCAGTGCCCGCTCGATTTCCGTATCGACCTCCCATACCACCGGAGCCACCAAACAAGATTCCGGCAATATGGAAGTAGGCTCGTTGGACCTCTCCTCCGTGTCATACCGCCGGGACAGGGCGTCTGCCTTACCATTCTGGGACCCTGGGATGTATGTGATCTTAAAAACAAACCGGGTTAGGAACATATTCCACCTAGCCTGACGAGGGTTCAATCTCCTAGCTGCCCGGATGTACTCCAGGTTACGGTGATCAGTCAGAATGAGGAAAGGGTGTTGAGCCCCCTCAAGCCAATGCCTCCACACCTTTAGGGCTTGGACTACGGCTAACAGCTCCCTGTCCCCAACATCATAGTTGCGCTCCGCCGAGCTGAGCTTCTTAGAGTAGAAAGCACAGGGGCGGAGTTTAGGTGGCGCGCCGGACCGTTGTGACAGGACTGCCCCAATACCGGTCTCGGACGCGTCTACCTCAACCTGGAATGGTAAAGAGGGATCCGGATGCGCCAGCACCGGAGCCGAGGTGAACAGGTTCTTCAGTTTGACAAATGCCCTGTCCGCCTCAGCCGACCACTGCAAACGAACTGGACCCCCCTTTAGCAGGGACGTAATGGGAGCTGCAACCTGTCCAAAACCCCGAATAAACCTCCGGTAGTAATTAGCAAAACCCAAGAACTGCTGCACCTCTTTTACAGTGGTTGGAGTTTGCCAATTACGCACGGCCGATACCCGGTCTACCTCTATCTCCACACCAGACGCGGACAACCGATAACCCAAAAAGGAGACGGACTCCTGGAAGAACAGGCATTTCTCTGCCTTGACATACAAGTCATGCTCCAACAGTCTTCTCAACACTCGGCGCACCTGGGCTACATGCTCGGCTCGAGTAGCAGAGTACACTAGGATGTCGTCGATGTAAACTACTACCCCCTGCCCATGCATGTCCCGGAAAATCTCGTCAACAAAGGATTGGAAGACTGAAGGAGCATTCATTAACCCGTATGGCATGACGAGATACTCGTAATGACCCGAGGTGGTGCTAAATGCTGTCTTCCATTCATCCCCCTCCCTAATGCGCACCAGATTGTACGCGCTCCTGAGATCCAACTTTGTGAAGAACCGCGCTCCGCGTAATGATTCCGTCATCGTCGCAATCAGTGGAAGTGGGTAGCTGTATTTAACTGTGATCTGATTGAGACTACGATAATCAATACACGGGCACAATCCCCCGTCCTTCTTCTTCACAAAGAAGAAACTCGAGGAGACTGGGGAAGTAGAGGACCGTATGTATCCCTGTGCCAAGGACTCGGCTATGTATGTCTCCATAGCCGCTGTTTCCTCTTGAGACAGGGGATACACATGACTCCGTGGAAGAGCCGCTCCTGTTTGGAGATTTATCGCACAGTCCCCCTGTCTATGAGGAGGTAGCCGTGTTGCCCTCGATTTGCTAAACATGAGTGCTAAATCCTCATACTCGGGGGGAATGCGCAGTGCGGGCACTTGGTTCGGACTCTCTACCGAGGTCGCCCCTACGGAAACACCTAGACATCTCCCTACACACTGGGCAGACCACTCCATAAGAGCCCTCTGTTGCCACGCTATGGTAGGATCATGGGTGCTTAACCAGGGAAGGCCCAACACCACGGGGTACGCAGGAGAGTCAATCAGATAAAACTGAATGATCTCCTCATGACCCCCCTGCGTCGTCATCGTCAGTGGTGCTGTGACCTCCCTGATCAGGCCCGACCCCAACGGCCGGCTGTCTAAGGCGTGGACAGGAAATGGAGCTTCTACCTGCCGAAGGGGAATTCCTAACCTACTACAAAATGCCCGATCAATAAAGTTCCCAGCTGCGCCTGAATCTACTAGCGCCTTATGCTGGGAATGAGGTGCCACCTGTGGAAACCTCACAGGAATACTCATGTGACCAACAGAGAGCTCTGGGTACTGCCTCTGCCTACTCACCTGAAATGACTCCCCAGTGCATGGCCTGTTGTCACCTCTCCCTGGAGACCCTCCCCAGCACCTGGCCGCAGTGTGTCCTCCACGACCGCAGGTGGTGCAGGGGATGGCCCCCCTCGGGTTCCCTCTCCTCCTCTCTCTAGCGCCAGCACCCCCGAGCTCCATGGGAATCGGCTCGGGGGTGCTGGAGGGTGGACTGGACGACCCCCACTCGGGACGTCCGCAGGTAGCCAGCAGGGTGTCCAGACGGATGGAAATGTCCACCAACTGGTCAAACGACAGGTTGGTGTCCCTGCAGGCCAGCTCCCGACGAACGTCCTCTCGTAGACTACACCGGTACTGGTCGATGAGGGCCCTCTCATTCCACCCCGCATCCGCCGCTAGTGTCCGGAACTCCAGTGCGAACTCCTGTGCGCTCCTCTTCCCCTGTCGGAGGTGGAATAGACGCTCTCCCGCCGCTTTCCCCTCAGGTGGATGATCGAAGACAGCCCTGAAGCGGCGGGAGAACTCCGCGTAGGTGATGGTAGCGGCGTCTATTCCCCTCCATTCGGCGTTGGCCCACTCCAACGCCTTGCCGGAGAGACAGGAGATGAGGGCGGAGACGCTCTCGTATCCCGAGGGCGCCGGGTGTATGGTGGCAAGGTAAAGTTCCACCTGCAGGAGGAATCCCTGACACCCGGCTGCAGAACCGTCATATGCCCTCGGGAGTGAGAGCCGAATGCCACTGGGTTCCGGTGCTGAGAGAGGAGGACTGGCCGTTGGTGATGAGTTGTTGTAAGGGTCCTTGGCCACCTCTTGATTCACCAATCGGCACAGAGTGTTGGACACCTCGTCCATGGCGGTCCCGAGTTGCCGGATCATGGCGTCCTGGAAGTTGATCTGGTCCAGCAGGGATTCGGGTGCCGCCGCTGTTCCTGCTGACTCCATGATGGTGTGTTGTTCTGTCACTAAACCGATGTGGATGTGGTGGAGGAGTCAAGCGCAGGAAACAGAGGTTAGTCCAACAAGACTTTAACAGTCTAAATGCCACGAGTGGAAAACCCCGACCTCGAAAATACACGAAGTGTCGAGGGAAAATTACGCACACGCGTAAAACACTAAACATGAAACAAAACGGAAAACAAGCACGTAGCATAGACAAGGTGGCAACAAAATAACAACACACAATTACCCTAGAGCAAAACAAGGAACTTATAAGACACGTAATCAACACCCAAACAGACACAGGTGTGACAGACAGACAAAAGCAATCAAATACAGAAACATAGAGCGGTGGCAGCTAGTACTCCGGGGACGGCGAACGCCGAAGCCTGCCCGAACCAGGAGGAGGAGCAGCCTAGGCCGAAACCGTGACAGTCCTGCACCATTCCCCAGAACGTTGTGGGAAGGTTGTACGCCAAATAACCACAGGACAACCACACTCTCACCAAGCTCTAAGAAACATAGGGTTCTCAGAACGTTATGCGCTAGCTGGGCCTACAGTGCCTTGCAAAAGTATTACATTTACATTTTACAGACGCTCTTATCCAGAGCGACTTACATGAGCAATTAGGGTTAAGTGCCTTGCTCAAGGGCACATCGACAGATTTTTCACCTAGTCGCCTCGGGGATTAGAACCAGCGACCTTTCGGTTACTGGCACAACGCTCTTACCCACTAAGCTACCTGCCGCCCTATTCACCCCCCTTGGCGGTTTTTCCTATTTTGTTACATCACAACCTGTAATTTAAATGGATTTTTATTTGGATTTCATGTAATGGACATACACAAAATAGTCCAAATTGATGAAGTGAAATTCTAAAAAATTCTAAAAAATAAATAACGGAAAAGTGGTGCGTGCATGTGTATTCATCCCCTTTGCTATGAAGCTCCTAAATAAGATCTGGTGCAACCAATTACCTTCAGAAGTCACATAATTAGTTAAATAAAGTCCACCTGTGTGCAATCTAAGTGATTGCAGAACCATCACCAGGAGCGTGGAAGTGACAGGTGAGGAGCTAATCTCCGGGTTGAAGAAAAAAGCAGATGGCTTCGATCTTTTTTCTATAGCACTGGATGAGAGTACTGACATCAGAGACACCGCTCAACTTTTAATTTGGAGAACTTTGAAATAGCAGAGGAACTTCTTGCGATGGAATCAATGATGGGAACAACCAGTGGCTCTGACTTATATGACAGGGTGTCTTCCTGCTTGGAAAAAATGGAATCTACCGTGGCACAAACTGACAAACGTCACAACAGATGGATCACCAACTACTAACCGGTAAAAACATTAGCCTACTAAAAAGATTACAAGACGAAGTAAAAGAAGAAAGCCCTAACTCGGAGGAATTGATATTTCTTCACTGTATTATTCATCAGGAAGCCCTGTGTAAAAGTGTGTTAAAGCTGGAAAATGTTGTCAAAGTGGTTGTAAAACTTGTCGACTTTATACGGGCAAGGGGGCTTAACCATCGTCAGTTCATTCAGCTGCTCAATGACACAGAGGCAGAGCACCAGGACTTCCTGTACCATTCAAATGTGCGCTGGCTAAGCCTGGGGAAAGTATTTCGCCGTGTGGGAACTGAGAGGGGAGATCGGTATGTTCCTTGATACGGTTGGTAAAGCTGACGACTTCTCCGAGTTGAAAGACACAGACTGGCTGGGCGACTTTGCTTTCGTTGTGGACATATTGGGGCATCTGAACGATCTAAATGTGAAACTGCAGGGAAATTGTGTTTTTGTGCATGAACTGTATTCCAATGTGAAAGGCCAAACTTATGTTGTTCTCCAGACAAATGAGCAGCCGGTCTCTCGCTCCTTTTCCGACACTGGCCGCACTGAACGCACCCACATCGCAGTGCCGCACTGAGACATACAGTAGCACTTTGATCGACTTGCATGCTGAGTTTTCCCGCCACTTCTCAGACTTCACTAAGACTGAGACCGAGTTGAAGCTTGTGTCATGCCCTCTGTCTTTCGACAGTGAGAAAGCACCACCAGACACACAATTTGAGCTCATCGACATCAAGTCCAAAACAGAAACAATAGGACAGTTCTATGGCTCACTGAATGAAACAAAGTTTCCAAACATTAAAAAGCACGCCCAAAGGATGCTTGTTTTATAGATCAGACGGTCAAGGACAAGAGAAGGTACGTACTGCCGGGTGAAGAATGGGTCCCACCTGGCCTTGCGAGGGTTCAGCCTCCTCGCTGCCTGGATGTACTCCAGGTTACGGTGGTCCGTCCAGACGAGGAAAGGGTGTTTCGTCCCCTCGAGCCAGTGCCTCCACACGGTCAGGGCTCGGAAAACCGCCAACAGCTCCCGGTCACCAAAGTCGTAGTTCTGCTCCGCCGGGCTGAGCTTCTTGGAGAAGAAGGCACAGGGGCGGAGCTTGGGTGGCGTGCCCGAGCGTTGAGATAAGACAGCGCCTATCCCTACCTCGGATGCATCCACCTCCACTACGAATGGTAGTGATGAATCAGGATGGGCCAGTACTGGGTCTGAGGTGAACAGAACCCTCAGGTTACTGAAGGCCCTGTCAGCCTCAGCAGACCAGCGGAGCCGGGACGGCCCACCCTTCAACAGAGATGTGATAGGAGCTGCGACCTTGCCAAAGCCCCGGATAAACCTCCGTAAGTAGTTGGCAAAGCCAATAAAGCGCTGCACCTCCTTAACCATGGTTGGAGTCTGCCAATTTCAGCACGGCTGAAAATGCGATCTCCCTCCATCTCCACACCTGAGGTGGTAATGCGGTATCCGAGGAAGGAGACGGACTGTTGGAAAAAACAGACACTTTTCTGCCTTGGCATAAAGGTCATGTTCCAACAGTCGGGCCAGCACTTTGCGAACCAGAGACACATGCTCGGCGCACGTAGCGGAATACACCAGAATGTAATCGATGTAGACTACTACACCACGACCAAGCATGTCCCGAAGCACCTCGTTCACAAAGGACTGGAAGACGGATGGAGCATTCATCAAACCGTACATCATCACCAGGTTGTACGCACTCCGGAGATCAAATTTTGTGAAGAAGTGCACCCCCATGCATTGACTCGATCACAGATGGGATGAGGGGTAGAGGATAACTACAACGTATTGTCCCCTTGTTCAGTGCTCTGTAATTAATGCAGGTGCGCAGACCTCCGTCTTTCTTCCTCACAAAAAAGAAACTTGAGGAGGTGGGCGAAGTGGAGGGACGTATGAACCCCTGGCATACGTCTCCATCGCCTCCGTTTCAGCCTGCGACAGGGAATACACATGACTCCATCGCCTCCGTTTCAGCCTGCGACAGGGAATACACATGACTCCATCGCCTCCGTTTCAGCCTGCGACAGGGAATACACATGACTCCATCGCCTCCGTTTCAGCCTGCGACAGGGAATACACATGACTCCATCGCCTCCGTTTCAGCCTGCGACAGGGAAATACACATGACTCCATCGCCTCCGTTTCAGCCTGCGACAGGGAAATACACATGACTCCATCGCCTCCGTTTCAGCCTGCGACAGGGAAATACACATGACTCCATCGCCTCCGTTTCAGCCTGCGACAGGGAAATACACATGACTCCATCGCCTCCGTTTCAGCCTGCGACAGGGAAATACACATGACTCCATCGCCTCCGTTTCAGCCTGCGACAGGGAAATACACATGACTCCATCGCCTCCGTTTCAGCCTGCGACAGGGAAATACACATGACTCCATCGCCTCCGTTTCAGCCTGCGACAGGGAAATACACATGACTCCATCGCCTCCGTTTCAGCCTGCGACAGGGAAATACACATGACTCCATCGCCTCCGTTTCAGCCTGTGACAGTGGATACACATGACTCCATCGCCTCCGTTTCAGCCTGTGACAGTGGATACACATGACTCCATCGCCTCCGTTTCAGCCTGTGACAGTGGATGCACATGACTCCATCGCCTCCGTTTCAGCCTGTGACAGTGGATACACATGACTCCATCGCCTCCGTTTCAGCCTGTGATAGTGGATACACATGACTCCATCGCCTCCGTTTCAGCCTGTGACAGTGGATACACATGACTCCATCGCCTCCGTTTCAGCCTGTGACAGTGGATACACATGACTCCATCGCCTCCGTTTCAGCCTGTGACAGTGGATACACATGACTCCATCGCCTCCGTTTCAGCCTGTGACAGTGGATACACATGACTCCATCGCCTCCGTTTCAGCCTGTGACAGTGGATACACATGACTCCATCGCCTCCGTTTCAGCCTGTGACAGTGGATACACATGACTCCATCGCCTCCGTTTCAGCCTGTGACAGTGGATACACATGACTCCTGGGAGGCACAGCGTCTACCTGGAGGTTTATCGCGCAATCCCCCACCTGATGAGGTGGTAATTTGGTCGCCTGCGTTTTGGAAAGCGTGTGCGCCAAATCGAGTTATTCGGAGGTAATGCGCACAGTGGAGGTTTTACCAGGCACGCCCTGAGGCTCTGCTCTGCTTTCTACTGTAGATGGTACAGTGGGGGAAACAAGTATTTAGTCAGCCACCAATTGTGCAAGTTCTCCCACTTAAAAAGATGAGAGAGGCCTGTAATTTTTGTCTGTCAACTATGACAGACAAAATGAGAGAATTTTTTCCAGAAAATCACATTGTAGGATTTTTTATGAATTTATTTGCAAATTATGGTGGAAAATAAGTATTTGGTCAACAACAAAAGTTTCTCAATACTTTGTTAAATACCCTTTGTTGGCAATGACACAGGTCAAACGTTTTCTGTAAGTCTTCACAAGGTTTTCACACACTGTTGCTGGTATTTTGGCCCATTCCTCCACGCAGATCTCCTCTAGAGCAGTGATGTTTTGGGGCTGTCGCTGGGCAACACGGACTTTCAACTCCCTCCAAAGGTTTTCTATGGGGTTGAGATCTGGAGACTGGCTAGGCCACTCCAGGACCTTGAAATGCTTCTTACGAAGCCACTCCTTCGTTGCCCGGGCGGTGTGTTTGGGATCATTGTCATGCTGAAAGACCCAGCCACGTTTCATCTTCAATGCCCTTGCTGATGGAAGGAGGTTTTCACTAAAAATCTCACGATACATGGCCCCATTCATTCTTTCCTTTACGCGGATCAGTCGTCCTGGTCCCTTTGCAGAAAAACAGCCCCAAAGCATGATGTTTCCACCCCCATGCTTCACAGTAGGTATGGTGTTCTTTGGATGCAACTCAGCATTCTTTGTCCTCCAAACACGACGAGTTGAGTTTTTACCAAAAAGTTATATTTTGGTTTCATCTGACCATATGACATTCTCCCAATCCTCTTCTGGATCATCCAAATGCACTCTAGCAAACTTCAGACGGGCCTGGACATGTACTGGCTTAAGCAGGGGGACACGTCTGGCACTGCAGGATTTGAGTCCCTGGCGGAGTAGTGTGTTACTGATGGTAGTCTTTGTTACTTTGGTCCCAGCTCTCTGCAGGTCATTCACTAGGTCCCCCCGTGTGGTTCTGGGATTTTTGTGATCATTTTGACCCCACGGGGTGAGATCTTACGTGGAGCCCCAGATCGAGGGAGATTATCAGTGGTCTTGTATGTCTTCCATTTCCTAATAATTGCTCCCACAGTTGATTTCTTCAAACCAAGCTGCTTACCTATTGCAGATTCAGTCTTCCCAGCCTGGTGCAGGTCTACAATTTTGTTTCTGGTGTTCTTTGACAGCTCTTTGGTCTTGGCCATAGTGGAGTTTGGAGTGTGACTGTTTGAGGTTGTGGACAGGTGTCTTTTATACTGATAACAAGTTCAAACAGGTGCCATTAATACAGGTAACGAGTGGAGGACAGAGGAGCCTCTTAAAGAAGAAGTTACAGGTCTGTGAGAGCCAGAAATCTTGCTTGTTTGTAGGTGACCAACTACTTATTTTCCACCATAATTTGCAAATAAATTCATAAAAAATCCTACAATGTGATTTTCTGGAAAAGAAATTCTCAATTTGTCTGTCATAGTTGACGTGTATCTATGATGAAAATTACAGGCCTCTCTCATCTTTTTAAGTGGGAGAACTTGCACAATTGGTGGCTGACTAAATACTTTTTTCCCCCACTGTATGTGGTCACGTTTCTCCCTGTTTTACCAGGCATGCCCTGAGGCTCTGCTCTGCTTCAGTGCACCTCCTCTCCACCTTTCCTCCTCTGTTCTCCTCTTTCTTCACCACGGTTCCCAACATCCTTTATTGTCATCCTGTTATAAACCCCCACCGCACCACGGTTCCCAACATCCTTTATTGTGATCCTGTTGTAAACCCCCACCGCACCACGGTTCCCAACATCCTTTATTGTGATCCTGTTGTAAACCCCCACCGCACCACGGTTTCAACATCCTTTATTGTGATCCTGTTATAAACCCCCACCGCACCACGGTTCCCAACATCCTTTATTGTGATCCTGTTATAAACCCCCACCGCACCACGGTTCCCAACATCCTTTATTGTGATCCTGTTATAAACCCCCACCGCACCACGGTTCCCAACATCCTTTATTGTGATCCTGTTATAAACCCCCACCGCACCACGGTTCCCAACATCCTTTATTGTGATCCTGTTGTAAACCCCCACCGCACCACGATTCCCAACATCCTTTCTTGTCATCCTGTTATAAACTCCCACCGCACCACGGTTCCCAACATCCTTTATTGTCATCCTGTTATAAACCCCCACCGCACCACGGTTCCCAACATCCTTTATTGTGATCCTGTTATAAACCCCCACCGCACCACGGTTCCCAACATCCTTTATTGTGATCCTGTTATAAACCCCCACCGCACCACGGTTCCCAACATCCTTTATTGTGATCCTGTTATAAACCCCCACCGCACCACGGTTCCCAACATCCTTTATTGTGATCCTGTTATAAACCCCCACCGCACCACGGTTCCCAACATCCTTTATTGTGATCCTGTTATAAACCCCCACCGCACCACGGTTCCCAACATCCTTTATTGTGATCCTGTTATAAACCCCCACCGCACCACGGTTCCCAACATCCTTTATTGTGATCCTGTTATAAACCCCCACCGCACCACGGTTCCCAACATCCTTTATTGTGATCCTGTTATAAACCCCCACCGCACCACGGTTCCCAACATCCTTTATTGTGATCCTGTTGTAAACCCCCACCGCACCACGATTCCCAACATCCTTTCTTGTCATCCTGTTATAAACTCCCACCGCACCACGGTTCCCAACATCCTTTATTGTCATCCTGTTATAAACCCCCACCGCACCACGGTTCCCAACATCCTTTATTGTGATCCTGTTATAAACCCCCACCGCACCACGGTTCCCAACATCCTTTATTGTGATCCTGTTGTAAACCCCCACCGCACCACGATTCCCAACATCCTTTCTTGTCATCCTGTTATAAACTCCCACCGCACCACGGTTCCCAACATCCTTTATTGTCATCCTGTTATAAACCCCCACCGCACCACGGTTCCCAACATCCTTTATTGTGATCCTGTTATAAACCCCCACCGCACCATGGTTCCGGTCGAGCAGAAATAGAAAATATGTGGAGAAGTCAGTTGAGTGAAAGCCATCCATCCCTCCCTCCCTCAGTGTTGCTGCTCTGTGGTTAGTTGAGTGAAAGCCATCCTTCTCTCCCTCCCTCAGTGTTGCTGCTCTGTGGTTAGTTGAGTGAAAGCCATCCTTCTCTCCCTCCCTCAGTGTTGCTGCTCTGTGGTTAGTTGAGTGAAAGCCATCCTTCTCTCCCTCCCTCAGTGTTGCTGCTCTGTGGTTAGTTGAGTGAAAGCCATCCTTCTCTCCCTCCCTCAGCGTTGCTGCTCTGTGGTCAGTCTCCGCGGTGTTGCCAGCACCACGATTCAATTATATTTGTTTGTCTGTTCTAGCTCTGGGCTGAAAGCTCAGTGGCGTTAGGTAGCTGAGGGGAAGGTTAGGAAGAAGACTCTCTTGCTACGCTAGGCTAACTAACGCTCACTGAGGACTCTTATGCTACGCTAGGCTAACTAACGCTCACTGAGGACTCTTATGCTACGCTAGGCTAACTAACGCTCACTGAGGACTCTTATGCTATGCTAGGCTAACTAACGCTCACTGAGGACTCTTATGCTACACTAGGTTAACTAACGCTCACCGAGGACTCTTATGCTACACTAGGTTAACTAACGCTCACCGAGGACTCTCATGCTACGCTAGGCTAACTAACGCTCCCTGAGAAGATCTCATGCTACGCTATGCTAACTAACGCTCACTGAGAAGATTCTCATGCTACGCTAGACTACGCTAACTAACTCTCACTGAGGAGTCTCTCATGCTAGGCTAGCCATGCTAACGGTGGTCCTCTGTAGCTCAGTTGGTAGAGCATGACGCTTGCAACGCCAGGATAGTGGGTTCAATCGCTTTGGATAAATGCGTCTGCTAAATGCCATTTATTATATAATAATATATATTAACTGCTTCTCCCTGAGCAAAGCAGGCTAGCATAGCACTAGCAGCCTAGCGATCAAGTATCATAATGGACCTTTGTCCCAGTTCAGCTGATTCAGTGATCCTCCACTTGGTCGTATGCCTCGGTCTGCTCTGGAAACACTTGACCCCTGACCTGTGTCAGAGAGATGAAAACAGCCGCAAGAGGCATGGTGCAGCTGCAGAGAGAGAGAGAGAGAAAGAGAGAGAGAGAGAGAGAAAGAGAGAGAGAGAGAGAGAGAGAGAGAGAGGAGAGAGAGAGAGAGAGAGAGAGAGAGAGACAGAGAGACAGAGAGAGGCAGAGAGAGAGAGAGAGAGAGAGAGAGAGAGAGAGAGAGAGAGAGAGAGAGAGAGAGAGAGAGAGAGAGAGAGAGAGACCGAGGAGAGAGAGAGAGAGACAGAGAGAGAGAGACCGAGGAGAGAGAGAGAGAGAGCGAGAGAGAGAGAGACCGAGGAGAGAGAGAGAGAGAGAGAGAGAGAGAGAGAGAGAGAGAGAGAGAGAGAGAGAGAGAGAGAGAGAGAGAGAGAGAGAGAGAGAGAGAGAGAGAGAGAGAGAGAGAGAGAGAGAACAGGGATCATCTGAGGAGAGAGGTTGCCAGCAGCAGCAGCTCTGTGATCAGGGCCTGTAATCTCAAAGAGTCTCAGTGTAGGAGAGCGGATCATCCCCGGTCCTGGAGGGATCATTCACTTCTGGTTTCTAATCAACTCTCCTGATTCAGAACTGGGACTCTTAAGCTGCATTTACACAGCAGCCAAATTCTGATCTTTTTTTCACTAATAGTTGTTTTACCAATCGCTCTGAAAAAATCAGATGTAAAAAGATCTGATGTTATTGGGCAAAGACCAATTAGTGGAACACATATCAGAATTGACTGCCTGTGTAAACGCAGCCAGGTGAGTCAAAGATGATCTATTGTACATTGAAAGATGGTCGAGTGATCGCTCTAACAACGGAAATACATGTACTCAAAGATGGAAGGCAGGCGGGAGGCGAGATCAGGTGGGACCATTCTAGCCACTGAGAGGGCAGATATGTCAGAGTGGCGCTGCGGTCTAAGGCACTGCATCCCAGCGCTAGAGGCGTCACTACAGACCCTGTTCGATCCTGGATCACATCCGGCCATGGGTTGGGAGTCCCATTGGGTGGCGCACAATTGGCCCGTTGTCGTGAGGGGTTGGCCGGGCTAGGCTGTGTTGTAAATAAGAATGTGTTCTAACTAGTTAAATAAAGGTGAAATAAAAATACATGTGTGAAAAGCTCCGATATAGTCATTATTTTTGTTACCGAAATCGATCAAATAAGCCTCATCTAGCAAGTTCAATGTTTTTCGACATTCTCTCATTGGCCTCCATACATAAATTCCTCCCTTCGTGGTTTTATTTTCGTGGACAGATTTTGGGCGGAGTAAACTCTCTTGCTTCGCCTCTTCCTCTTTCGGTGAGCGGACTCTCTGGTCAATCAGTGACATACCAATCAATTAAACTACCACATAGAAA